>NC_084999.1:5290668-5293168 GCF_963854185.1 Sardina pilchardus | reverse complement strand
GCGGGTTGTCAAAATAGATACAGTGGTGCGGGTCGGGCTGGGTCGGGCCAAATAATTTCATAAAAGCGGGACCCGCGGGTTGAAAAAATACCCGACCCGCGCATCACTACAAGACAGATTTATTTGTATAGCGCATTTCTTACACCAAGGCATTTCAATGCACTTTACAGAAGAATGAGAAAAAGTACAATTGATGAAAACATAGACGATGAGGAAGCAAATTGTTTAGTCGGGACTTAAACATGGAGATTGTGTATGCTTTTTCAATCTCTTCTGGTAGTTGGTTCCAGAGTCTAGCTGCATAAACACTAAGGCTGACTCACCAAATTTTGTTTTAGCAACAGGTTGACCAGAAGATTTTTATTTTGAGAATTGAGTGATGTAGTTGGGGCGTACTGTTTGAACAGGCCATACAGCTTGGTTCAATGACATTTAATGCTTTAAAAACAAGAAGTAGTGCTTAAAAATCAATTCTATAACAAACCGAATGCTAATGTAGGGACCTATGGATTGGGGTAATGTGCTCATTCCTTTTTGTTTTGGTTAACACCCTAGCCGCATTTTGTATGTAGCCGCTTTAAAGTTTGTAGGCGCTTTATAGTCTTCTCAGGAAGACCAGTTGAAAGAGCATTGCAATAATCTATCCTACTCAAAATAAAAGTGTGGATAAGTTTTTCTAGAGCACTTCCTGACATCAGATTCCTTAATTTTTGCAATATTCTTCAGATGAAAAAAACTGATTTAGTGACTGATTTCACATGATTGTTGAGATTCAAATTATTGTCAATGATGATGCCAAGATTTCTCACTGCATCCTTTGCCTTAAGTCCGTTGTTGTCAAGTATGGTAGTAATCTTAGATCTTTGATTGTCGCTCCCAAATATAATGACTTCAGTTTTGCCTGTGTTCAACTAAGAAGTTATGTGACATCCAGCTGTTAACCTGACACTGGTAGAGAGAGTCCAGTGGCACATAATCATTGGGGGACAAAGCCAAGAAGATTCGAGTGTCATCTGCATAGCTATGCTAACACATTGAGTTGTTACTGATAATCTGGCCATGTGAGAGCATGTAGAGATTTAACAATAATGGGCCTAGGATGGATCCCTGAGGAACACCACAAGTCAAAGAACACCTGAAAGTCCAACTGCCGACGATGCAATAGTATATAGTGGTCAACTGTATCAAATACTGCACTGAGGTCAATTAATACCAGGACAGATGCTTTGACTGTATCAGTGTTTAGACAAATGTCATTTTTTCTAACCACTTTAACTAGAATCCTGCCATGTTAAATGTATATCTACATTTAATGCAACAGCCTAACTGAAGGTATGACAAAGCATGAGGTTAAGTTGTTGGATGTGTTCCAGTAGTTTGTTATTTTGCACTTTGTCTCTCAATTATCTTATGTTGTATCTTTTTCATATATTATATTATTCTATGTTATGTATTTCACCTTTTAAACATGTGTGAAACTATTGCCCTTTTATGCTTTTATGTACTATTAGTTTTTCTTTTGTTTACGAAAAGCACATTGATTTACAGTACCCCTGTGTATGCAATGTACTATATAAAAAAAACCTTGCCTTGCCTTGTTATGGAAAATACTGCATCGATTTTGGTCCATGTAAAATGCTATTTATAGAAGGCTCAGGCACTGTATTTAATCAGGCACCTTTTGACACTAAAGTGACTAACAACATCACAGTAACACACGTGTGTGCTAGTCTCTATATGTAAGTGTGTGTATGTTAGTGTATACATGCATACAATGTGTATGCTAGTGTGTTGACGCTCTCTCACAGTCCTGTAGGATAAGACCTATGGGTCCAGACTTCTTTCAGCTCCACCAGGCCTGTATTGATTCTACGTTCACCACTGACAGGGGCAATTACCTGCCATCGCTCCAGCCTCCATTGGGCAATAAACACAGCACCTGTCTGCCCCAACAGCCCCTAATGGGCGCTGATGGACTGATGGCCACAACAAACACTGAGAGTAAATCAGACCGGCTAACACTGCTGCCTCTGTGCCTGGCCTAATCAGACACATGAAGGATATCTCTCTCTCTCACACACACACACACACACACACACACACAGTCTCTCTCTCTCTCTCTCTCTCTCTCTCTCTCTCTCTCTCTCTCTCTCTCTCTCTCTCTCTCTCTCACACACACACACACACTAGGGTGACCAGACGTCCCTGGTTTCAGAGGACAGTCCCCGTTTTTGGTTGCCTGTTCCCGGGAAAATACAGAAAAACTACCCTTGTCCCCGTTTTTTGAACGGCGACATACTGTAGTTGCAACTACACTTACCATCAGTGGCCACTTCGTCAAGTGCTATGTTGTGTTTGTGCGACATGTAGCCCAGGAAAGAGAAGATGACAAAACCAGAGAAGAAACTGGTCAGGGAATTTATGGAGCTGGTGATAATTGCATCTCTAGGAAAGGGGGATAGAAAGAGAGAGAGAGAAGGAAAGTAAGAAGTAAAAGAAA
>NC_084999.1:5278168-5280668 GCF_963854185.1 Sardina pilchardus | reverse complement strand
ATTTTCACACTCTTTTAGCTGTCCATTCAGTGGCTGCACTCAAATTCTTGGACACAGCCCAGGCTCTAAAATAGTGACTTGAATCCAGCCGTAAACAATTCCAGCATATACAGAATAACTCTTTCATTTGGCAGACATACAGCACAAATAATGTTACATTCTCTCATCACATCTCTCTCTCTCTCACTCTCTCTCTCCCTCCCCTCCCCCCCCTCTCTCTCTCTCTCTCTCTCTCTCTCTCTCTCTCTCTCTCTCTCTCTCCATCTCTCTCTCCATCTCACCTCCTCCATTCTTGTAGCAGAGGTAGGGGAACCTCCACACGTTGGCCAAGTCCACGGCAAACCCGATGACAGACAACAGGAAATCGATCTTCTTGCCCCAGGTCTCGCGCTCCTGGCCCGACGGGTCGGTCTGGGTGTGTTTGATGGTGTGAGGCGGGCTGACCAGCGTGGAGGTGGTGAACTGGACCCCGTTCTGCTCCTTCACCAGGATCAGCTCCAGCTCTTTGGGACCCATCGGACCGGCGCTCCCGGGGCCAGCGGACGCGGTTTTGGAGGACGGGGACACGGCAGAGGACATCAGGGCAGAGAGACGACCCCTGGGCATCAGATGGACACGAGCCGCGTGTGTGTGCGTGTGTGCGTGTGTGCGTGTGTGCGTGTGTGTGTGTGTGTGTGTGTGTGTGTTTGTGGGGCTGGGGATGAGGTGGTGAAGTGCAGACTCCTTCCTGGGTAAAAAAAAAAATACATGGTCATCTATATGTTAAAAAAACTAAACGGAAATGGCAATAGAGGAGAAGAATATGGAGCGACAGAAAGATACAGAATAGGAGTATGGAGAGAGAGAGAGAGAGAGAGATAAAGAGCGTTAGAGAGACTGAGAGATGGAGGGAAATGAAGAGAGTGAGAGAGAGAGAGAGAGAGAGAGAGAGAGAGAGAGAGAGAGAGAGAGAGAGAGAGAGAGAGAGAGAGAGAGAGAGAGAGAGAGAGGGAGAGGGAGAGGGAGGGAGGGTAGAGGGAGATTGACTACACAGATGTATTTCTGTGGTGTTTTGTGGAGTAAGAGTGTATAATAATGACCCTTGTTATTACATCCATGTGCGTATTTCCTTCTCAGATCACTGCGGAACATGTTGACGTTAAAATGTACAGCAGAGGCACGTAACAAATCTATAAGTAACACAGAACAAAGCTGGGGTGCATCATGTATGCTTCTATCACATATAAAGCACTGTGTGTGTAAATAATTCCCTAATTCCCAAACTTTAAGATTTGAACTTAGAAAGTAGACAAGATGACGGACAAACAAGCACTAAAATAATATTTTATAAGTATACATTTCTATATGTACCCAAAGCAAAGCCTGGAAACACATTCTTTCAAATTTGATGTTAAAACAGCGTATGGATTGTTTTGACTGTCGTCATGGAAAAACTGATGATTATCCTCAGGAGCGAATGTCGTATTTTGATATAAATGACAAGCTCCACCTCCCCATCACACATGAAACACAGAAGGCTTGTAAAGGCTTTGATTTTTTTTTCTTTTTTTTTTTAAGAACAGAATCAACCTAAATATCTTTTAAAAGAGTTCTGAGAAGTGCATGATTGGAATTAAAACTGAAAAACACAAAAATGAAACAAAGTGAAAATAAAATAAAAAACATATCTGACAGTTTAGCCGATCCTATTTATTTCCGAAACGTAACCCTCCCTACCCCCCCACTAAATTGGCTTTCTATTTTTACTAAACATTTTCTTAATGTTTCTCACCTTGTTACAGTCTTTCTTGGCAGACGATCGTAGTTCCACCTGTGTGAGTCCTCTCAGTGCTGTGGCAAGCAGCGGTTCCACTGGGCATGTCTGACCACTGGGTAGGAGAACCACAGAGATCCACAGAAGAACCCAGAGAACCGGAGATGGGCCAGCCAAGCAGAGGAGAACCGGAGAGCGAGATCCTGGAGTTAAGCAGAGGGAGCTGGAGGAAAGAGGGAGGAGGAGAGAGAGTCCTAGAGAGAGAGAGAGAGAGGGAGAGAGGGAGAGAGAGGGAGATATATCCACCAGAGCAAAGAGGAGGACTGAGTGTGAGAGTGAGGGAGTGTGTGTGTATGTGTGTGTGTGTGTGTGTGTGTGAGAAAGCAAGTGGGAAGACCCACAGGTTCACCAGCCAACGGGGAGGGGCGACAGGACCACCCCTTACATCTCTCTCTCTCTCTCTGTCTCTCTCTCTCTCTTTCACCCCCCCCCCCCCCACACACACACACATTTAGTCCCCTGCTTGTCGTTTATCTGTCCATCAATCCATGCCACCCTTTCATCTCCCCCCGCCCCCTGACAATTCTCATCCTGCTCATCTCTGCCACTCTGATACACCATCCCCACCCCATCCTTAACCCCTAACAGTGTGTGATGGATCTTGTCTTTGGAGATCTGGGTACCTTACTACATGCCTGCTCTTTTGAGATGTCTCTGAGTCTGGTAATACACACACACACACACACA
>NC_084999.1:5195668-5268168 GCF_963854185.1 Sardina pilchardus | reverse complement strand
TGAAGTGTCGCCAAAGCGGATAATTCACCACCCAAGAAATGGTCAGACCAAACCACGCATTGCAAGTCCCAGTCAATTGACACGGAGGCTGAATCTCAGTGACCCCAGTCACAGACTCATAGACGTTGACGTGCGTTCCCGCTATATTTGCGAGGGTGAAATTGTGAGGTTGTGGAGTGCATGAGGGCTCGCTCTCACCCTTTTAATGCCCTTCCCGCAAGTCTTCATTTACACAGACTTTACCCAAGGGAATTGCCCGACAGTGGTGTGACATGGAACACAGGGTTACCCACAGTGACGACAGAACACAGAAGCTCGAAAAAACGCCAATAAACAACTGCCATGAGTCGGAAACAGAAACGTGTTTGCTGCACGTTTTGGGGGTGCAATGAGATTCAGCCAGAAAAGCTACATCCCACTCACTTAACTCACCTGGCTTAAAAGTGATCAAACAGGACCTGTTGGTACACGTTCCCTCAGGAAAGATCATGGTCTAAGTGACACAAACACACACACACACACACACACAAACACACAAACACACACAGTGGAAATGTCAGATGTCAGTTCACTTCACAATGCCTATGGTCATCTATCGACATATTTGCCACACTTTTAAAAGGCGTGAAAAGCGAGCATTTGAATGTCTAAAATTAAATCATATTGCATATAACATTTGAATTTCTAAAGTGATATAGTATAGTAATATAACATCTGTTTGTTTTCTGAGTAGCTCTAAAGTTGAACTTCAAAGGTTGTGAGGCCAAGGCTAATGAAATATGCTGATTGGTTGTTCGTACCCGTGGCCACTCCCCTTCAGACAGGGCTCGCCTTTTGATCTCCTCCACCGTCTTCCGGCGAGAGTCCGGATCGGAGCGTGACACAAACACTGGCCGAATGTACTTTATCAACGCTGAAAAGACAAAAAAAGAACACACACACGCACACACAGTGTTAATTCTATTCCTTCAGACTAACCCTGGTATAAAACAACCTTGATTAATAATTTAAGTTCTGAATTGTAATTCCATACATTTTACAGAGGGTTTGCAGTTTGCAAACAGAAAACAATACTGCCAGTGCAGTCCATTCAAGGCAAGTCATACGTTGATGAAAGAAAAACATTTCATATGTTCTGACTCGTAGAAGTCCAAGTTGAGGCCTGTGTGTGCGCATGTGAGAAGGAAGAGGGAGACAACAGGAAAGACTCAAGAGGTGTAGCAGGAAGACGTACTTGAGTAGCTGTGTGTGTGTGTGTGTGTGTGTGTGTGTGTGTGTGTGTCTGCTATTGAATAACTGGGATTGTCGTTCAAAAGGATGCTCATCTCCTCCCTGACTGATCAAAGACGGAGTACCTTAGTGAGGCATCGTACAACACAGGTTTAAAATAGCCGCAGCTCACACCTTGTAACACATGGCTGTGTCTCAAACAGCATACTTCCATCAGTACACTGCTAATGTGCATTGAGCACCTACTTCCATAGAGCGCACGTTTCAACGGTTTGTACTGCCCCAAAAGGAACACTTATGTTCAAACACTTAGCGGAAGTGACGCCCATTGGCGCCTGTTTAGTGCGAGTAGTGTCCATTTATCCACGCTGACACTTGTTCACCGTTATTAGGGTGTCATCCTGGTACTTTCAGTGCACTTCGCACAGTTTTCATGTTTTCTGCACTATGTACTTACTAAACTAGGTATCTGTGCAAGTAGGCAGTTTGAGACACAAACACTATTCACTTACTCATCTCGGTCTTCCTCCATTCTCTTTTTCCAGGACTCAACATTTGCAAGTTTATTCGTTAACAGGACAGATTTCCGGGTTTTCAATTTCCGTTCATTCTGTTTATTGTGCGTTCTCAGTACGCTAACTAGAATATGCTTCAACTTAGATTTCTTTCGAAATGTTGACAATTCTGCCCTCAGCATGGATATACTACATACTATATAACCGATATAAAATAGAAAAGTTTACGTCTATATGCGTTATGACATGTCAAGCACTATTCATGCACCGTCACATTAAAATAGATACAACACAGCTTCGCTGGAAATAGATAACCATTTTCTGAATACAGAGGTGTCATGGCGATGCACATTGTTGGCCTAGGAATATCTTGAATAGAAAAGTTCTACTCGTCATGAAAACAAGACGCTTGTTTTTTTTGTTCATGCTACAAGAAAACGCTCAAGTTCTCATTGCTTCTCAAACACTGGCTATTCCCTTCTCTTTCGCTCTTTGTCAGACCGTTCTTTCGTCATGGTCTCACTCTCTCTCCATCTCCCTCTCTTTCCCACAGACACAGATGGACGCACCCACACACACACACGCCCACACGCACGCACACGCACGCACACGCACACACACGCACACACACGCCTCTAAGCAATTAACCTGTAACCTGTTCTGGGTTTTTAATAGAGTGCTTGAGCTGGCTGTCTCATGGCTAACTCATCTTAGCCTAGTACACTGTGTTTGTGTGTGTGTGTGTGGGTGGATGTGTACGTTTTGCTACAGTTATTAATGTGGATGCTTACTGAGTGAATACGTCATTATATCTTAAGTTGTACTGTACTGTACGTCATCTGCAGCAAGAATAAAGAGCAATGTAATGCAAACGTATGCATACTGGAGAATAAAGAGTGGGAATGTGCAAGCAGAGAGAAAGTGTGTGTGTGTGTGTGTGTGCGATATGTGTAAGGAAACAGTGGGTTTGTGTACACGTGTACATAAACAGAGTGTGTGTGTGTGTGTGTGTGTGTGTTTGTGTTTCATAGACTGTATAAATAAGTACATGTTTGTTATGCTACCTGAAATAAGCTAACAGGCAAACAGGTTGACAGACAATTGATAAATCACATCAAACATCATTGGTACAATAACTGTTCTTTGGATAGTAGAGTGTCTATTTCTCACTGATTTCCAAAAAGCAACATGAAGTCTAACATCTTATATTTACGCACTGTAAAGTTGGACACTTGACTCTTGACACTTGACTCATGTTTGAGACTAGTCCCCGATATGGCTTCTTTGTTTGTAATTTTCCAACTAATAGCCGTGGCTTATACATTGATTTTGCAAAATTTCTTCAGCTGTGAGGTTAATGCACCAGAGCAGTTAATATGGTCGCTCTGAATAAAAAGTGAGTAAAAAGTCAATAGGGTGCGATAGAGCTATCCTTTTTATTGCTATTTAAATGATCCTGCAATCTACCTGCACCTAATCAGATTGTGTGTGGTACCAGTGATTTGGAGCAGCTAATATGGTATCAATATGGTTATGTTTCTCTTAACTTCCATAAAAGTCTGTCCTGTGCCGTGTACACAATGCGGCCAATACACAGGCAAATTACTGTACTCACTTCCCCAAAGTGGGATGTCCTTGCTCTCAGCCTTCATGACGATGGAGGCCATCGTCATGGTAACAGGAATGGCATCAAAGTAGGAGGAGTGTGGTGCCAGCGTGAGGATGGGCGCTTCGCTGGGCGGAGCCCGCCGTCCCTTCACCGTCATCCAGTGGAAGCCTCCGGAAAACCACATGGCCCGCATGATGGTCTTCAGCATCACGTCCACGAACCTGCACATACACACAGTGAGTGACAGAGTTAGTGTGTGCGTGTGTGTGTGTGTGCGCATCTCACAGACAGAGTCAAACTGACAGAAGTTCTATGATGTAAATAGGAAGATTCATCTTATTCATCTTTAACACAAATACCAAATACAGTGTTCAGCAAAAGTGAATACATCCATGCTCAAGTTAACTAAAAAGAGGAGCAAAACATTTTATCTTAATGCCTTAAGAAAAAATCCAACCTTTAAGGACACCAATTTCTGAACTTGGTGATTGAGTAAATAAATAAATGCTCCCCCTTAAAATACAGGGGGCATAAGTGAGTACACCCCTATGCTAAATCCCCATAGCGACAGGCAAATGTTTAGTTTTAAAGGCCAGTTATTTCATGGATCCAGGATCCTATGCATCCTGATCAAAGTTCCCTTGGCCTTTGGAATACAAATAGCCCCACATCATCACATACCCTTCACCATACCAAGAGATTTGCATGGGGTACTTTCCACAAGATCATCTCTTATCAAACTGAAATAAAACCATGCCAATGATTCTTACTCTTATTCATTCTTATTCATATCCATGAGATGTATACCGTGCGTCGTCGTCATCTAGCTATTATAAATACAAAATGCATTGAACTGCTGTGTTTTTATCTTTGTCGTGCACACAAAAGTAGTCATAGGTGGTGTTGCTCACTTTCTCCAGAGGGTTTGGGGTTCGATGGCAGTGTCTGAGCGCCCCATAGTGGCCAGGAAGGCAAACGGCCATGCCAGCAGCATCATGAAGGCGGCCATCATAAGCCGCAAGGGAAACAGCGTCACCGTCATCACAGCAATCTGTACCACAAAAAACAGAGAAATGTATACTTCATCAGCATTGTGTTTACCTTATTTCCCCAAATATAATTATTATTAAATTGTGCAAATATTCTGCAGCCCTGACTTGACTACCCAGGGGCTGCATATCTACAGGAATGAATTTCTTCATTCTTATTTCTGATTAAAGCACAATCTAATTTGGATTAATTGGACACTTGAAGAGTTATTCTCTACTCCAGCCAGAGGGTGGCTGTAGTGCACCTAAAACCTGTGTGCCAACAATCAGAAGAAAGAGAGATATGTCTTTCATGTTGAAGTACAATTAGCTACCAAGGGGGAAGGTGAACGTATACATCAAAAACAAAATCACCAACAAAGAAACATTTCTGGGCAAAAAAACATCACCAACAGAATCCAGAATACCTCCCAAAAGCTGCACTCGGACTCAAGGCACTTTGTGCAGTAATAATTTTCTAGACGCGGCTATCAGATGAGTTGCCGTTTTTCACCTTTGCTGCTCAAGGTCACATCAAGGTCACATCTAAGTCACCAAAATGAGCTTAGGCTACTAAGTGCCCAACAGGAAACTGGTCGAAGAAGGTGTAATATTTGTTCCCTTATGGTACGCTTGAAATGTCGACCTGGGGCCCGTTGCACAAAAGCAGAATTAAGATATCCGGGATAAGTTACTGAGCTGCGATCACTGAATCCAAAACAAGAGCATACCGGCCTAATTGGTTGCACAAAGACCAATCCAGGATAAGCAGACACGGATTCATCAAGCCAGGTGTAAGTTATCCGGTATGTGTGCGCGTTCTCGTTTCTCCCCCAAAAAGTCACGGTTGGAATAAAAAAGACGCGAAAAATAGCGTCATGCACACAAAGTGAATAACCGCTTTTGATATAGACTAACAACGAGGTAAAGTGTTCCTTTTTTGGATGGGGGATCATGATTATTTCTGTTACATAGCGGGAGTAGGTGTGGCAGATCAACTGAATGCAAATTTACGTATGCACCCACGTGTGTGAGAGCTTCCTTGTCTCGGCACGCAACGTCATTAGGAAGCGCTTTGCCACCGCAAAGATGCACAAAGTATCTTAATTTGTCTTAAAAGCCGAATTAGTTCAAAACACCTTTGAAAAATGTCCCCTCCGCTTCCAATCAACTACTACAGCAGCCTATTCATCAAACATCTGTCAAAAAAGAAGCAAACAACGAGTAGGCTATGTTATTAATTATAAGGCCACCATAATTTAAATGACATCCATATGGTATTAGGCAGACATTCTGCTGTGTTTTGCGAGTAAATGCATGTTGCAAATAATATATAAATGGAATCTACAGCTCTTTTAAAAAAATCACTTGGAGGTCTCATTTGAATGACAGCTAGCTGAACCAATCAGATTATGTAATTACCATTAGAATCAACTTATCTTGGCTGTGAGCCTGGTCAGGAGCAGGCTAGCTCCACAGAATAAATCGCCATGGTAACTTATACCATAACATATCCTGCTGCCCCCATCCCGCTTTTGTGCAACTGGATCACGGATAAATTGAGCCAGGATAACCAAGATATCCCGGGTTAATCCCTTATCCTAGTTTTGTGCAATAGGCCCCCTGTTTCTGCTGCTGCCGATTACATTCATTCATTCATTACATTAATTTCACGTGTCATGTCACATCATCACTCAAACATCTGGCTCACCTATGTACAGTACAGAATGTTGTGCAAGTCATGGTATACCAAAGTATGGACGAAGGTGGGACATGTCTCAACTCAAGGGGCAGAACATCTAGAGGGGCACATATACCGGTAGCTTAGTATAGGTAGTCAAGCCAGTTTTCCCTTAGCGGTACAGACTAAAATGTATCAGCTGTGCACAAATCAATAGTTCATCCAGTTTTAAAAAAGTTATCGATACCAGAAACTTTTGAAACATTTCAGGAGAGTTGGGGTCCTCTACCATGCATGCAACAGAAATGTAAGAAAAACAAAACAACATCAAACAAACAAAAACATCTAATCACTTCAATTTAACACACAAACAACAGTTCAAAGATGGACAGAATGACCACCGGGGGGATTAAAGCACCGTAGGTGTTTTTACAAGCAGTGAAAGTGCTAGCAATCAGGCTTATCTCTATGCCACTGTGTGAGTAGATATCAGCTATCTAGAGCAAATATTTATTTGGATGGGATCCCCCTGCTGGCTACCAACACTGTGGCTATTGGGGTTGAGAAGCCAAGCTTTTCAGAGTGAGACGATGTTGCTGCTGCTGATGATGATAACTGGTCCTCACATAGACTCTCTTAGCAGGGAGAGGAAGGGGGATTCAGGCCTAAAGATACCAAAAATACCAAGAGCACAGCCACAGTCTTTTGTTTTGTTCTGAAAACGCTGTGCGACGACAGCTCCATGAAAACACTTGGCATTGGCAGCTCTAACACTACCTCAGAACCATTCAAATGGCCAGGTCTGTGTCAGAAAAAAGTCGGTAACACTTTACTTGACGGGTTCGTTCATAACACATTCATAACAGCTGTCATGAACTGCACATGAGGCATTCATGACTTTCATGAAACATGACTCAACATTCATACCAACCCTTTCATGAATGTGGAAGACAAAATGTCAAAACTTGTCAAAATAAAAGTCCAAAAATCACAAAGCAGCATTGCTGTCTTTTTTGTTTTAGCCAACCTGATCATGTCACATCTTAGTCAACGGGGAAGTCCAGTGTCCAGGAGAATTTAGTTTTTTGTTTGTCTGTTTATTTTATGATAGTAACCTCTGAAGAATGCATAATTGTCTACACCAATGACATGTATGTATATATAAAACAGGAATGTCCAACCATTCAGAGGTCCACAGATGGTCAGTAGTAAAGTGACATTTAAAGTAGACTTCATAAAATATTCATGAGATGTTTACAAATGCTGGAGAGGATTCATAATACCCTGTATGGATTAGATTGTTGGACTTTTATTTTGACAAGTTTTCGTCATTTTGTCTTCCACATTCATGAAAGTGTTGGTATGAATGTTGAGTTGTGTTTCATGAATCAGTCATGAATGCTTCATGTGCAGTTCATGACAGCTGTTATGAATGTGTTATGAATGAACCCGTCAAGTAAAGTGTTACCAAAAAGTCTAACACAGGCCAAGTCATAGAAAGATGAACACACAAAATACGCTAAGTTCCTTGAGGAACATCAAAACACCAACTGCACCTAGGTCTTTAACAGGCTTTATATGGCCAGAGGACAGATGAAAATTAGCCAGCTGGTTTACTCTGGCATGTAACAAAATGTTAACTAATGTGGGCTAAAAAATGAACTAAATCAAATGAAATGCTCAACTGCATGCGACATGAGAGATACAATGAGATGTGTTGCCATTATAAACAATAAGCTTAACTCTTGCTATGTTCCGTAAGGCTGGAATTATACTTGTTGTTAGACCAAGCGTAAGCGTATGCGCCCGCGTGCGACCTGCTGTATCCTGTGTACAGACTCGCTGCAGCATTACGCACCCTACTGGAGGTCTTCACTTGGGGGAGACTATAGTAGCCTAATATCAGATGTGGATGTGGCCATGTGCCATTGTTTACTCTCATGATTGCCCCCAGCTTTGATGTCGATAATGCATCTTGCAGTCACCTTTTCTTGCCATGATCGCCCCCTACTTTCTTATCAGTATTGCATCTCGCGGACGCGTCATGTTCGCTTGCGACAACGTGAACGACCGACGCACCAAACGACCGCAAAATACGCGAGGCAGCCATGATGCGAAAACGAACGCGTTGTCTGCAGCAAGTGTAACCCTGGCTTTAGAGGTAGTGCAGACATTTGAGTGCATGAACAAGAGGTAGGGTGTAACTGTCACCTTGAGGCCAGCCTGGAAGTGTCTGGCTCTTACCACGCTGTACTTCAGAATTAACTCAAGAGCCTGGCAGTTTCTCACTCTTCAGTAGCACCACACACCCCCACCCCACACCCCCACCCACACACACACACACCTTCTGCATACAGATACTCCACTCACCAAGACTCGTGTGCATACACGCGCTTCACACATAGACTGTTCTTCAGATGTGCACCACATCCTCTTTTAATGCCCCCCCCCCTCCCTCCCCCCGCCTCCCCCCGCCTTCTTATGAGCAATATAAAGAGTAGGTCTACAATAAGCAGCAGATACTACATGAGCTCAGGGTCTTTTTTTTTTTTTTTTTAACCCACAGAAAGTTCAAAAGTTCACCCACAAACTATATGACTGTCTATTTTTATTTAATCAGAAAATACTTCCCATCAACATGCAAATACACAGCGTACATCACAGTGCATTCATAGGTCACATAAATGTCAAATGAATCATCTTGTTATATATTATTAAACAGTATTACACATTAACTTGACATATTAAGTTGCTATAAGTGACAGTACTTTTGATACCACAGATGAATGAAGACCCAGTCAGACCAGGAACAGAGATTTATTTACAATGAGGTGCATCATTTGGGGCAGCCGTGGTGTACTGGTTAGGGCTTCAGGCTTATAACCGGAGGGTTGCCAGTTCGATCCCGAGCAGTCCACCACGGCTGAAGTGCCCTTGAGCAAGGCACCTAACCCCTCACTGCTCCCCGAGCGCCGCTGGTTGGGCAGGCAGCTCACTGCTCTGGGTTGTGTGATTCACCTCACTGCGTGTTCACTGTGTGCTGTGTGTTCACAAATTCGGTTTTAATTGGGTTAAATGCAGAGAACTGAATTTCCCTCACGGGATCAAAAAAGTATATATTCTATTCTATTCTATTCTATCAAGGGAGAGGCAGCATGACTTCACCCTGCAGATCCATCAGCTGCTCTAACTAGGCAAGGGAATAGTTCGGGTCTAAGTACTCAACAGCAAAGGATAGATACTCATACAGTAACAGTGGCAAAGTCAGGAGACATCCAGTCTTCCCTAATCAACGGCTGTTGACGCGAAACAGACGACAATAAGTGATATCAACTCTGGCGCCTCTCAATGTTTAGGAACAGTGCAGATACCATACAGGGTCACTACACAGAAGCATACTTTTAGTGTCAAAGTGACCTATTAGTGAGAATGCATAGCATTAAACCACATATAGGAATATTGGACATAATGCTCTATTCCACTTTCTCTCAAAAGGCAAAATGTACCTCACAGGGCCCTTAGCCTACAGGCTCACTAACTGCAGAAATACCAAGTACTAATCAATAAGTCCATACAGAGTTGTGGCTTGTATATGTTTATAGTCATTATTCTGTTACATGCTATTAACAATATTGGTATTTGTTAGGCTATTTAATTCTACTATAAACCAATCATTGTAATATTAATGTAATGTGTATTGACGCCATTGTAAGTCATTTTGGAAAACAAAGAAGCTGCTACACACCATACGCACATATAGACCCATAGAGCCTTTACCAAGGGTATGTATGGATAAGGCCAAGAACTGTAGAAGGCCAAATAGAGATGGTGTGCACACTCACTATGTGGATGTGGAGGAGCAGCAGTAGCCATTGTGAGTGCTAGCCTACAGTAAATATCATATCTTTCCCTTGCACAGTTACCTTCACTTCTAAAGCAACATGCCAATCTTATGTTACACTGCAGAGTGTGAATGCAAGCTGGTGACAGAAAACCAACCAGAAGTCAAAAAGAACCAGCTGAAAATGTATAAGTTTTGACAGGGCTTTTTTAGTGCGTTATCATGTGATCTTTTTGCACATTTAACACAATGAGACTGCTTGAGATGAGGTCCACACATCGTTCACGCCACACTTGAGAGGAACTCTTCTCTCCTATCTGCAACGGTCACTGCCTTGTCAGTTGCGGTTTTCCCACCTCTCAATCTGTTTTGTTTTTTTACATTTCTTTTCAGGTTCTGCCTAGTAAAGTTAAAACAAGCACATAAAGATTCGATCATCCATATCTGAAGTTCAATTCGTTGAACACTTATTTTTTATGCATTTGATCATTCACATCAGTGAACTACAGTAGGCCATGATGTCCCTAGTTTATGTAGCATTCACACTTATGTACCGATCTCTAGGCATATTATGATTTTTCATAGAGTTTGACCTGCCGATACAGATTTTAACCGGTTGCAATTTCTTCTAACCACTTTACAGCAAACACAAAAATGTATGTTCATATTCATCATGGCAGAACCAGCAAAAACACCAAAGAGACGGTTGTGAAATATGCAGTCTAAAGCTGTAGGGGGACCTCCGTGAAGAAAAAAGCAACAACAAAAGTGAGAAATCGGTGAAGAAATGACTACCGCAATTTCCAGACTATTAGCCGTGGCTTATACATTAATTTGGCAAAATTTCTTTAGCTATTAGGTTAATACATGGGAGCAGTTACTATGGCATTAATATGGTTTTGTTTCCTTTAAATTATTTTTCTTTTAAAAATACTGTCCTGCAGCTTATACACAATGCGGCTAGTACACAGGAAATTACTGTAGAGTTACAGAGTGGGCTTTTAAAAGCAGGTGTATTCCAAATTCTGGTTAAATGTGTCAATTGTAGAAACTTTCAGACACACTGGAATCAGTTTCAGCGAAAAGAGGCTGGTAGCTCTTGGTTGAAAAGTGTAGATTACATCCATGTATCAGGTGCTCTTGGACAATGGGATCAGTTCATGATAAGGAGAAAAGTCCAGGCACTCCAGGAATGGTGATAGAGGAAGGTATAGTTAAAAAGCCTTTATTTAAATCTGGCTACATGGAAAATGCCAACATGTTTCGACCACACTTGGTCTTCATCAGGGCATGTACGTCCACAATTTTGGATCATATTCAGAGCAGCTAGTTTTTATATATATGTTTTTTTTTTAATTCTCCATGATCCCTTCTTTTTAAAAACACCAACTTGAAATCTTTATTTTATTTTCCACCCTAAACATGGGCAAACTGCACCAGATCAATATGTTTCGTATAGCCTTGATGTCCATATGTAGTGTGCAAAATGAAAAAAGAAGATTTGCATTAAAGAAGTAAAATTGGTGTCTATATAAACAACAAACTCTTGGGCAACAATGGAGCAATCATATACCATCACCGATTATTATTGGGACTCTCAAGAATAATCAAGGACAATCTATTCTCTTCATTGGACACTGCCATGCAAGCATGTTTATGCATAGCTTGCGTTTACGCATATTTTATCTATGACACTGATCTTTCAGTCTGAGGGTTCCTCTTCATTCCCACCATAAAATTGCATATCACAAATGCCTGGTCATTTCTATCCAAAACAAAATCGTTCTCTGTAGCATCCTCATAGCCCAACACCACTCAGTGTCAGTTACAGTTTTTGCCCGTTGCTTGAACACTACAGACCCATGCTTAGACTAAAGTAACACAACTTGAAGTTTTGTTGCCATATCTCAAACACATGTACTGTACCTATACCTTAAATAAAAGTGCTGCTTTGCACTCTAGTTGCAATTCTGCAACACACTTACTCCTTTATGCGACACACTTGGTCCTGCATACTACTCTCTATGTTATACATAAGACACTTTGTTCAAAAATGAAATCTCAAGGCGCCATTCGGAAAACACAAGTATCCAAAATACAAGACACATCGGGCAATTGCAACAACTAAAATACACAACTGAACGCACTTACTTGCAAAACTGAACACAAATAAGCCATCTACAGAAAGCCCTCAGTTTAGCCATTGTACAGTAAATGGTGATGTGAATGGTATATATCCCAGTGTTGTGTCTCTGTTTACTTGTGTGTAGAGTTTTGGCACAAAGAGCAAAGTTTTGCAAAATGTATTCAGGCAAGGTGTTTTATATAAAGTAGACTAGTGTGTTCCTCCTGATCTGAAAGTGTATGCATATGATGCAAGTGTGTTTCATTTTGTCAGCAGAGCTATATTTTGACAAAGGATTGTAAGGTTTTGATAGCAGAGTTTTGGCACAGTGAGTGAAGTTTTGCAAAATGTGTTCAAGCAAAGAGCAAAAACTGTAAGCTTACACTTCAGGAGACGCAACGCATGACTGTTACAACCAAGCAGGTCTTAAAATCAGAAAAGGGCTTTAGGCAGAGGGCTTTTTCAACTCCAATAGGGTGGAACTCTACATTGTTAGGCCAATTGCAGTCAACAGCTGAAATCATCAAAGTACACAATATAACCTAATTGACTAAACCAGGCCTTTAACCCACGATCCAAGTACCAAAGTAGGCTAATAATGCTTTCATCAAACAAATTAGCCTTCATGAATTCCAGTGGATGATTGAGACAACGGGGGTACGGCCAGCCATATCTGCTGCAGATCTTAAACACATATTATAGGACATCTAATAAGGGAGCCTTGTTAACCCTCATACAGGACTAAATGGGTTCGTGTTGTGCTGACAATGCGAGAATTTCTACTACCAGGCTGCAGCAGTTCATGTATGAAAAGACACTGAACAATGGCAATGCTATCAGAATAACCCAGACCACCAGGCCACACAGAGAGGGCTGTTCCATCCCTGTGGTGTTGTGGATAGAAGCCAGCCAATACTAGAGAAACAGAACTTACATGAAACCAATCCACATCCAACAATCCACCAGTTCAAAAAGGAAGGCACCTGAAACTTAAGATAGCATGGGACTGCAATAAACAAGGAGAAAAGATAGGAGTGAGACAAAAAAGGAAGAAAAAAAAACCTGGGAGAGGAAGACAGAGAGTGAAAGAGCAGGAAGAACTCAATAGCTGACTGCCTCCTGCATCTGAGAAGAGCAGGGGTGGGTGAAAGCAGACGTAAGGAACTGAAACAACCTGCCGAGGAACACTTGCCAACACACACACACACACACACACACACACACACACACACACACACACACACACACACACACACACACACACACAGTCTTTGTGTCAGCTCAGTTGACTGCTAGTAATCTGCTCATTGACGCTGACGTGCGGAACAGAACGGTGCTGTAAGGCATCACCGAGTGACCCGAGACGCGGGTTCAAACGTCCATCACGGCTCTTCCACCCACAGAGCTCTTGTGGCCTCTGGCCTACAAGTGCTGAGCTACCACAGGCCAGAGCCTCTTTACCAGCACACGGCTGAGGAACTGTCTGGTTTGCATCCTGACTAATGAAACAACTTCTTTTTGTCATCAACTAACAATCAGTCGATTTTCATTCACCTAGGCATAGAAAAATTCAGAACAGCATTTTTTGCATCTACACTGACACTGATGAAAAATCTAAAAACGAAAACGGCAACAAAACAGTGAGTATTGTAGCACAGTTGTACATATCTATACGTAACCCTACATTACATTATTTTCTGCAGTAGAGCATAACAAAAAAATTATGCCGGTAGGTTTGTGAAGGTTGGGTTAGCATGCTCTCTCCTATGGTCCCCTGGCCGTGATGGGGGTTAGCATGTTCTGTCCTATGGTCCCCTGGCTGTGATGGGGGTTAGCATGTTCTGTCCTATGGTCCCCTGGCCGTGATGGGGGTTAGCATGTTCTGTCCTATGGTCCCCTGGCTGTGATGGGGGTTAGCATGTTCTGTCCTATGGTCCCCTGGCTGTGATGGGGGTTAGCATGTTCTGTCCTATGGTCCCCTGGCTCTGATGGGGGTTAGCATGTTCTGTCCTATGATCCCCTGGCTGTGATGGGGGTTAGCATGTTCTGTCCTATGGTCCCCTGGCTGTGATGGGGGTTAGCATGCTCTCTCCTATGGTCCCCTGGCTGACATAGACCGGACCTGAAACAGAAAATGAGGACGGCACCAGAGGCCACACTCATCATGTGATGCGTCACATGACTTTGACACGCTCCCTCTGGTGACACACACACACACATGCACACACACATACTTCCTCACAAGCTTTGCTTCAGCAACACACATCCTTAATTATCATGTATTTCTTCTGTTCAGTGAGGCCTAACCTTACCTCATGAGGCCTAATCTTACCCTCAGTAACATGCACGCACAGTTTCCCACACTCTTATCCTGAGTGAACAAACACAGTTTCTCAAGATGCTGCACTCAGCAACACACTCCTGTTCCCACTCACCTGAGAGAATATGGGAAGTGAGGTCTGAGTTTGCCTGGAAACTAAGCTTTGTTAAAGGAGAAATCCGGCGAGTTCTCACATAAGATCTCCGCTTCTCAAGGTCACCGAGTAATGTCTGGGCGAAAAAAAAACCCCTGAAAACAATAATTTTTTTTCCAGCTCGAGTTGCCATAGCCAGCAGCTAATGCAACCAGGCAGCTACAGCGCTACACTCTGGGGGCATGTAGAGAGACAGAGATCTAGGCTGTGAAAACTCACCATTTCTCCTTTAATGACCCTCGACGAAGACAATGAAACAAACCCATTTCAATGTAAACAAGACAAATTAAACAGGTGTCTCATCAATGATGACAACACGGTTCGACAACAAACAACAGCAATGGAACTCAGGAGAGAGTGACCAGGTAAAAAAAAAAAAACCTGGCTTTGGTAAAAAACCTTACCAAAGCCAAAGTGCAATGCACCCTGGCATCAGACACAGGGAGCATAAGCAACTGATGAGAGAGCATGACGGACACTCTAAAGTGGCTAAAGGCTAACAGTCAGTGGTTGTGAGGCAGTTGCCATAGTAACACAGGACCTGAGGTAACCCTGGCCAAAGCAGGCCATGTCGCTCTGTACCTCCCAAGTAGCAACAGGAGGCTAGTTGCTGCTACACCTGGCCCTGCTATGGCCCATGGCCTTAGACTACGTTCTGGGCTCGATGTGTTTTGAGCCCCCAGCGTCATCTTCCAGGCAGCGCTGCCACTGTTGACTTAAAGGCATCTAAATCCTACCCCTACCCCTAACCGTAACCCATGTCTGACCCTAGTGTCTGCCAGGCAGTGCTGTCTTGAAGACAACGTTGGGGGCTTAAAAAAACAAGAAACAATGGTGTCATGCTATTGGAGGATCGCCAGGGTTGGAGATGTCCTTATTGTCTTCCGGCTGCAACAGAGGCTCTTACATGTCCTGCTTGAGACTGGAGCAAGATACCCGTTTGTATCAAAAAGGAGTCCACGGCCCCAGCCGTGGTGCAACTGGCTGGGGCACCTGCACCGCACGCCGGCGACCCGGGTTCGATTCCCGCCCCGTGGTCCTTTCCTGGCCCACCCCGACTCTCTCACCCATTCGCTTCCTGTCTCTCTCTACTGTCCTGTCAAAATTAAAGGCACAAAAAGCCCCCCAAAAAAAACTAAAAAAAAAAAAAAAAAAAGGAGTCCACACTCATTTGGCTTTTAGCTGGCTGGAAAAATTATCAGGCTCTCTACAGACTGGGATAGCATGCAGTAGCCTGAAAAGTTGTGGGTTCAATTCCAAGTTTCCACTGTTGTGCCCTTGAGCAAGGCACTTCACCCAAAGTAGCTCCAGGGACAATGTAGGCTCTTGTAATAGCACTGACATATTGACATATATATAAGTTCCTTTGGATGAAAAGTGTCTGCAAAAATGAATAAACGTAAATGTAAATCGCAAAGAGGTGTGAGGCAACGCAAAGCAAAGGAAAGGAAATGGGCAACCTGCCCACAGCATATCATAACGGGCACCTCCAGTCCACACCGCTGGCGGTCTCACGCAGACGAACGTATATCACTGAGGCTATATGCCACGCAGGAGGGCCGCTGCAGAAAAACACAACGGCTAGGTTCCGGAGGGCAGCAAGCAGCAGCAAAGACTGAGCAACGCTACCAAACGCTGTCTCTCGGCCCAGGCCGTGGCGCGACAGGCTAGAGCACCTGCACCTGCACCGCACGCCGGCGACCCAGGTTCGATTCCCGCCCTGTAGCCACCCCAACTCTCTCTCCCTCCCTCTCGCTTCCTGTCTCTCTCTCTACTATCCTATCCAGAGCGACTAGATGGAGGGCCAGGATCCTGCTGGCTGTGTCCCAGCTCCCTTGCCTCAGTCCTGGGTTCATGCCCACGACATGCTGAGGGCCCTCTCCAGATCTCACAGCACTGGCACCAGACACCCGCTATTAGCTAGCTTGGCCTTCCTGTAACAGTTGGCACCCAAATAAAAAAAGGTTGTGTATAATGCTCTTTGCTAGTGTGCAAGAGGCCAGAGCACAGGGCGTTTAAGACAAAATAATTATTATTTACTTTTTTATCCTTTTTTTTTCATTAGGTTATTTGATTGAATTGACATTGTTGTTTATTATTGCTATTCTCCTTGACGTAGTCTTACCAACTTTTTAAATTGTTAACTGTTAAATGCAACTATAGCATTGTTGCTATCTGTATGTCACTATGGACAAACCAAATCCCATAACCATATACAGTGAGGAGCACATGTATTTGATACCATGCTAAAACAGGAATATAAAATCATCATTTGACAATTGATCTTAATGCTTTAATTCAGAAAATGAGTAAAAATCAAACCGCCAAGGACACCAATTTTCTTTGTGATTGAAGAATGTATCGTAAATAGATAAATGTTTTCCTTAAATGCTAGGGGAAGGAAGTATTTGACCCCCTATGTAACCCTATGGGAATTTAACACATAGGGGCAGGCAGATTTTTATTTTTAAAGGCCAGCTATTTCATGGATCTAGGATATTATGCATCCCGATAAATTTCCCTTGGCTTTTGGAATTAAAATAGCCCCACATCATCACATACCCTGGACCATAGCTAGAGATTGGCATGGTGTTTTTTCCAGTGGGCCTATTAGCCTGTTTGATTTGCATTGAGCTCAATGAGCATCAAACAGGCTAATAGGCCCACTGGAAAAAGCACCATGCCAATCTCTAGCTATGGTGAAAGGTATGTAATGATGTGGGGCTATTTTAATTCCAACGGCCAAGGGAACTTTATCAGGATGCATAATATCCTGAATCCATTAAATAGCTGGCCTTAAAAAATT
Organism: Sardina pilchardus; assembly: GCF_963854185.1. Taxonomy (NCBI): domain Eukaryota; kingdom Metazoa; phylum Chordata; class Actinopteri; order Clupeiformes; family Clupeidae; genus Sardina; species Sardina pilchardus. Next base: position 5,250,859 of record NC_084999.1, on the reverse strand, counting down.
AAAATCTGTCTGCCCCTATGTTAACCCTATGTGTTAAATTCCCATAGGGTTACATTGGGGGTCAAATACTTCCTTCCCCCTAGCATTTAGGAAGAACATTTATTTATTTACGAAACATTTTTCAATCACAAAGAAAATTGGGGTACTTAGCGGTTTCCTTTTTACTCAATTTTTTAATTAAGACATTAAGATCAATTGTCAAATGATGATTTTATATTCCTCTTTTTAGGCAACTTTAGCATGGTATCAAATACATTTTCTCCTCACTGTATTTGGTTATAAACATAACCATAAATATAAACATGCTTGCAGTGGTCCACCTGAGGTACTTTTAGAAGGCAGTGATGCGAGTGTGATCCCGTGTGTGTGTGTGTGTGTGTGTGTGTGTGAATATATATATATCCTGACTGCACAGGAGTATGTGCACATTGTAACGCTGTGACCAGGGCATACAAGGGTGATCCATCCTTTGTAGGTGAAATCGATAATTCTGATGCAAGGCTGTTGATATGCTCAGCAGCCTGCCTAATTACACACCTCCATCCAGGCCCATCGTGATTGGCCGCTGATTGCCTGGAATTGTGCAGGCTTAGTTTGAGGCATTTCAGTGCACACCCATAGACGAGAGGGCTATGAGGAGCCGTTGGCTGACAGACTACACCAGATCTACCAAGTTCAGTAGAGCTATCAGACTAGGTTACTGCACTCAGTATAGCTGCCTGCAGCTTACAGTAATTCTATTACACCAGACATGACAACGTCCAACAATAGTGCTGACGTCATGGGTCAGGCACACATTAACCACTGACACAGCCAAAGCTACGCCTCTGCTTTTTCGATATCCAGTTATCATGCTAGCTACATGTCAAGTCTCCTTGCATCAGAACCTTAGGGGAGTCCCTATTGCCCAAAGTTCTGTCCTGACATACAACATACAGTAGTCAAGAATGTGTGTTTGTGTGTGTGTGTGTGTGTGTGTGTGTGTGTGTGTAGGTGTGTCTGTGAATGAAAGAATGAATGAATGAATGAATGAATGAATGAATGGTTGAATGGATGAATGGCCAAAGTAAGACGATGATAAAGTAGACCAGCAGAATCATACAGTGGCTCAACTGATACCACAGGCTTTCAGTTTATTTCAGATCACATGCCGCTCGCATCTAAACAATATAAGATTATGATTCGCGGGTTTTGGTTTTATCCAAAATTACTCAAGGGCGGGGCCTTGACGTATTCCTCTTCACAGTATGGAAGGGCTAGAGATATAAATATTGCCTAGAGTGAGTGCTACTACCATTATACCAAACATATAGATAGCCTTACCAACATGCTCGGTACTCCGTGAGCACTTTTCTCCTCCTTCACAAAGCTGATTAACGTGAAGGCAATCACAACGTTATGTTACCGCCAGTGTGTCTTCTCGTTTCCACGCCTCTTAATCACAAGCCAAATCACGCCTACTAGTTCGGGTCTCGTTCATCCTCTATACAGGATGCCTTATAAGATGTATTATGGTTTGGGAGAGGACGTAAACCCCATGTGCAATATTACAAATAACGATACTCTCTATGGCTATTAGCAAGCTAGGCAACGTTAGTTTGCATCAATTTGACGGTCCTTGCGGTCATCTGATGGGCTACGTCCCTACACACTGATATGACAACACATAGGCTACTCTACAAAAACACATACCCTACGAAAACGGATAGTAAACTAACCTGGATATAATGCTTTGGTCAAGCTCTAAATTGTGAAGTCAACGAAAGGATTCAACATTTAAAAAGCCTAACATTATACCTTACCCAGAATCGACACACGTGTGATGATGGGCTAACCACGCTACGATTTAGCCAGCTAGACGCGTTAAGCCGTGAGGGGAGTAGATGGGCGCAACATGTATTGCTACAGTATATAGTGAGTATTTAGCTAACTCTGACACTACCCTGAAGTACAGTAAGAGCAACTGAAGTTACAGCCTGGAGAGCTTAGCTCAGCATGTTAGCTGACTAACTCAGCTGTGCTAGCTGGCTGTTTCTGTAAACCCTTGTGTAGTGCTAAGCTTGGCTCCCAATCAGAATCTCATGCATAGATGCTAGCTAACCTAACACTTGACAAACCTGTAGAAAAAGGTCTGTGGCATTGCAATATCTTGTTCTCACCTGGGCCTTCTGGAGCGTTGTGAATTTCAAGTCATGCACAAATGGGTTTCTGAAGGGGGGACCCTTCCCATCCCCTTCTGAGCATCGTCTGCAGTTCGGCAATCTCATCCCTACCAAACCCAATGGGACGGATTTTAGCTGGAAACAGTCCCAAGCGACTTTATCCAAACGCTCTTTTTTCCCCCGGGAATTTCGTATCCTCCCGCCGAGTCCAGGTTACACGTTATCTTCCTTCCTTCAGGGATAGAGATGGCTTCGGGATTAAGCGGATCATGTAGCTATTTGACGGTAGCTTTGCACGCAACAGTAGTCCCGTTAGATGTGTCGTAAAGATGCAGGACCTTCCAGTCTGGTTTACGCACAGGACGCATGCGTCAGGCCTGTTGTCTGCTGACATCATCAAGCCAAGTCGGGGTGTGTCGAGCTCTGCCGAGTAGTGTCGAGACCGAGATGTCTGTCTGTTACAGGGCAGTAGGCTACTGTACTATACTGTACTATACCTCACGCAGACAAAATCTAACATTCAATGTGGCACGTTTGTTTTAGAGATCAGAGGCAGACGACCGTGTTTTGAGATTAAACAAATTACATTTGAGCAACTTATTGAATATTAGGCGTAATCAATAAAATCAAGCAATGATCATAATTTCAGGGTGAAAATAACTGACTGAAAGGGCAAGACAAGACAGAAGTTAAGAAGCAAAGAACAAACGAGTCTAGTAAATAAAGAGAAGAGAGGAAGAAAAAATGAGGACAGAGGGGACGAAGAGGAGATTGGAGTAGGCTAATGTCTTTATCCATCTCAGTGCTGCTGGTGCTCTCTCGCCTTGGTCCGTGGGAGTCAGGAGCAAGCGGAGGTTTATTTTTAGACCGTGCACAGTAGGCTACTGCCCCCTCTGGTTTATGTGTGTGATGGTAAGAAATAGGCTACACAGACACACACACACACACACACACACACACAATCTACTTCACACACACAGCCAGCGGAGGTGTTGAACTCGGACTGCTGCTGCTGGTCACCACTTGAATCACAGAAGTCTAATATGCTGTCTTCATCTCAAGGAAGGGAGACCGCTGGAAATAGGCGGGGAGAGAGTTACAAGCAGATGCCTTTAATAGTCACACATAATTTATTTACCTTCATTTAGGGGTCCAAGCAGTATAGCTGTGGCAACCGTATTGTTTTTATTATTATTAATATCATTATTATTATTCTCTAAAAGTAGCTGTGCAGCAAAATAACGTAAAGAAACTTGAAGAAGGATGTCCAGTTTTAAATGTGACAATTCTGAAAACGTACACTCCCTCAGATCTTCTAATCTAACCGGAATCTCCTCTGTTCCCCGCAACAGACTCTCTACCCTGGGTGGCAGATGTTTCAGCTCCACAGCCCTAAGCTGTGGAATTCCCTCCCTCATCCCTTTCCTTTCTTCAAAAATCCCCAAAACATTCTCATGTTTGTTTGTCTGTTTGTTTGTTTGTTTTGTGTTGTCTTTGTAAAGTGACCTTAAGTCTGAGAAAGGCGAGAAAGGCGCTATACAAACATTTTTGGTCAACGATTACTGGGACTCTGCAACACCGGGGCACATGAAACTTGGTTGGCATGTAGCCCCAGTACTTTTAAGGGGAAAACAAATAGTTTGGTCCCCGGGGGCCACACCATACTCGCGCTGACGAAATGTTATTTGGTCTCAAGAGCCTGCATCAACTTGGCTTATAACCAGTCATTTGTGATTTGCACCCTCCATGGTAAAAAATTAAAATGCAATATTATGTTGCTTTAATTGCCTCTAACTTCAGATGAAATGTTATGAACTGCACATGTCATGTGTATGTTTAATCTGATCTGGGAGTATGCCAATTTCATCCATGGGGGCTAAAAAATAAATTCATTTATGTGTATTTAGTGACTGTACACCCATTGTAGATGACGGGATGAAGGGTTGCAGCTGGACACACACACACACACACACACACACACACACACACACACACACACACACACACACACACGCACGTACACACACACACACACACACACACACAGAATGTGCAGAAAGGAGCGGCGGTCATATTTTGTACCGCTATGCGGTACATCTAGTTGTGAAAAGAAGGGGGGAGAGTGAGGGGAGACAGGCCTTGGAAAGAAATGGGGATCGGGGAGAGGTGGACAGTCTCATGCTGGAGGAAACATTGGCTTCAGTGATCACAGTGAACTGCTCTCTATTTCCCCAGAGTAGCCTGATAAACTAGCCTAAATGGATTGGATGTCTAATTTAGTCTGGCCCCGATGAATGGATACAACGGAACATTGTTGATGAGCACAACCCGTTGTCTTTCAAACCGTGTCTGTGCCTATAGGCCAACGCTCCCTCAAAACCCCGCCCCAGAGCCCTCTACCCCGCCCGCGTTGATTCAAAACACATCTCTGCGTTGTGATTGGTTTAGTTGCCATCTGCTAGATTCAGGGCAGTGTTTTCAAAATGTTCAATGGTCCGAGGCCAGACCCAAATGCAGGCAAAACATTTTGCCGTCCAGCAGTTGGCGCTGGTTTTCCAGGCTACCAATAGAGAGCAGTATTGCCCAATCTTTACAGTAGTGTATACCCCACTACCTACACAATATATTCTTCTTGTCCCCATGACTCTTACAATGAAGTGCACGAGATGTTCCATACTTTATAGCACCTCAGTGCAAACCAATTATATTGAAAAGGAGCTCTCAATTTAATGTGTGTATAATAATATAACCTTTATCTTTTCTTGTCTATTTATTATGACTGCCGTACAGCGAAGCGGCAATTACTGTATATATATGTAATTTTTTTCCCGCATGAGCAAATTTCTGTCAAGGACTCCCAGGACACTGAAAGAACGGGGTGCATGAAACTTGGTGGGCATATAGCCCCACAACACAAGGATAGGTCTCTGACCTGACATGATCAAAACTGCACGAAATTGGGAGTGAGGATCATTATGACACCCACTGAGTGCACGCCAAGTTTCGTGGAATTTCGTTCATAGGGGGCCATACAATAAATGCATTTATGTTACTGTACACCAACTGGCCAGTAGGTGGCTGAACACATCAGTTTTCTGAATATCTTGAGAACCATAGGGCCAAGGAGGACCACCTTTTTTTGGCATTTTGGTCTTAAGGGGCCATGTGTTTTCTGTGAATATCTCAAGAACCGGGTTCCACTTCCAGGCAAGAGGAAGAGGCATGTTCCCAGGTGAGCTATATGCAGTAGACAGGCAAAGCACACACACACACATGCACCCCCCTCCCCCCCAACACACACACGCACACACAAACAAACATGCACACACACATAAAAAACACACACACACACACACACACACACACACACACACACACACACACATACTCACAAGTGAACATACACAGAGAGACACATAAAACACACACAAATGCAGGCAAGCAGACGCATACATTTTCACTACTTTATGTCCGCAATTCATAATAAATATGCAAAAGGACATATGTTACAGATGCAGAACATTCCCAAGGTCAAGAAAAAGGGAAGCACGGGCCATTTCTCTTATGGTGCTATCAGCGTTGTTTAGCGTTGTTAAACACACACACACACACACACACACACACACACACATCCCATTACCTCCACCACACACACTTACAAGCGAAAACTCAAAGACAGAGAAGCACAAGCACACATACACAAAAGCAAGTGTATATGCACACACTCAAATAGATACAGTACATAGAAGTGGCAGTATAGGGATGGAGTAGGAGATGGAAACAAATTGAGGCACTGTCATATCTTGTACCGTATAATATGTTTTACAATGACTGCTTTTAAAACACGTAAGAAGGGTGTCAATTGCGCTCAAGCCTTTTCGGCGCTCACAGTCCAGGACCTAAGGATCAGAGAAGCTAGCTGGGCTACTCAGAGAGGAAGATGCAAACATCAGTAAATAAAATACAATAAGAAAGGTTTATAAGCTATCTGAGTGCTCCAGTCATCCCTGGGTCTGGTCTCTTCGAAGTAGCCCAGCCAGCTTCTCTTTTAAAATGTGTTAGCCTAGGTGATGTCACCACATTTTCCCATTACCTAGACAAGACAATAATATACTCATATAAAGACAAAAATGGCTGTATTTCAATAGCCTATCACTCATTGCTGTCCAAAATAATCACTTGCAGATATAATCAGTGATTATATCACAAACTAAACCTAAGAATTGTTAACTAGAATAAGTTATATAAGCCTGTACATTTAATGTTGTAACACCATTCCAATATCAACACTACATTGGGGCAAAGTTAGAAAACCAGTAAAACAGGGTTTGTTCTGTACACGCATTGTCCTGTGGCTTGAACCTGAACCTCAAAACTGGTTTGATTGAAACTTAAATGAAACTCACTGTCATAGCCTAATCCATACTCATTCATAACTAATCCACATTGGATAGAGGCACAAGCTGTTCCATCAGTGCAGGGAATTTAGGCATGAGACACACCCAACTGATGGATCCATGTCAAATCAGACAGAATCTCAGCTTTGGCTCAACATTTTCTTCATAATGTTTAGATTCCAAAACTGAGGCCTGTGGCCTAAGGCCATTTTGGATCAAATCCAATGTTTCCATAAATGTTTTATCCTTGATGTGTTATAATTTTTACTCTCTCAGGAATAATACATTATAATAGCCTGCCCAAACTTGGCATTTTTTGGCAATTCATAGGTTTCCTAGGACTAAAATAGCATGTCAACATGGGAACAGCTCATTTCATAGTCATTTCATGTACAAAGTGCGAATGATGTGCAATGATGTGCAACAAGTGTTACATTTCTGATCTTTATATCTCCTATTAACTCATTGAATGCCGCATTGTTTTTGGAAGCTATGTCCCAGAGTGCCGGCAAGCTAGATCGTTGTTGACTATTTTTGTAGAGCCACAGCGTATTCTATGTTATAGTTATGGACATATACTATGGCTCATTTGAAAGGTAAGACTCTGAGCTCTCAGTGGGTGAAAACCGTTTATCTCTACGTGTCTCCATTCCTGAGAAATTGCAAGCTAAACAGTGGCTAGTTTTCATAAAAATCCCCGTTGTTCCTCTAGAAACGGAGATATAAGCCACTTAAGACAGACGTACATTTGGCTATGGCTATGGCTATGGTTATTTAGCAGACGCCTTTGTCCAAAGCGACATACAAATAAATAACAATACAAATTAAATTAACAGTGAACAATTACAAACTAGGGAGAATAGTAATATTATCAGTAAAACAATAATTTTAAGCACTAACCTAATGAGAAATAAAACAGTGAAATGAGAATAGCAATCAAATAAGTCACTCAGTTAATTATATATAATAATAATAACTAAAGCATGGTATGGCTAAATTTAAGGACAATAGCAAAATAAATTTCAAATTCTATCAATAGACAAATTATAACAAAACAATACATTATACAAACCATAACACATCACAAACTCAAAGGACTAAGTGCATATTAAATAAATATGCCTTAAGACCCCTCTTAAAAGATCCAAAGCTGTTGCTGGAACGGAGAGCACTGGGCAACTCATTCCACCAACACGGAACCACTGAAGAATAGGATCTACAATTTGACCTAGCATGTATGGTTGGTCGACATAACAGACGCTCCTCAGAAGATCGCAATGGGCGGTTGGGAATGTACATCGTGATTAAAGAACTGAAGTAGCTGGGAGCAGATCCAGTCAGTGTCCTATAGGCCAGAGTGAGAGATTTAAATTTAATTCTGGCTACTATAGGGAGCCAGTGGAGAGTAACTAGGAGAGGGGTTACATGTGTCCTCTTTGGCTGATTGAAGACCAGTCGTGCTGCAGCATTCTGAATCAACTGTAGTGGTCTTAATACACAAGCAGGTAGGCCAGCTAACAGAGAATTACAGTAGTCCAGCTTGGAGATAACCATTGCCTGTACAAGAAGCTGAGTGGAATCTTGTGTCAGATAAGGTCTGATCTTCCTAATGTTGTACAGGGTATACCGACATGACTTTGCAATTGAGGCAACATGCTCAGAGAAAGTAAGTTGGTCATCAATTATGACACCCAAGTTACGTGCCGATCTGGTTGGAGTCAGTGAGGATGAATCAAGCTGGATATTGATCTGTTGGGGAATAGCTGTTTTTGCTGGAAACACCAAGAGCTCAGTTTTGGAAAGATTAAGCTGAAGGTGCTGATCCTTCATCCAGATTGAAATGTCCTTCAGGCATGCAGAGATCCGATGGGAAACACTAGAGTCCTCAGGTGGGAAGGATAGGAAAAGTTGAGTGTCGTCCGCATAGCAATGATATTCAAATTCATGAGAGCGAATAATCCCACCTAAAGAAGTGGTGTAAATAGAGAAAAGGAGGGGCCCTAATACTGATCCTTGGGGGACTCCTGTAGTGAGGTCATGAGACTTTGATATCTGTCCCTGCCAAGACACGCTAAAAGAACGCCCTTTAAGGTAAGACTTGAACCAGTCAAGAGCTTTCCCAGAAATTCCCAGTTCATATAGTGTAGAAAGGAGAATGTCATGGTTAACCGTATCAAAGGCTGCAGATAAATCTAACAGAATTAACACTGATGACTGAGCAGAGGACTTAGCTACTCTCAATGCTTCAGTCACAGATAGAAGAGCAGTTTCAGTAGAATGACCACTCTTGAAACCAGACTGCATAGGGTCTAGTAGGTTATTCTGATAGAGGAAGTCACACATTTGCTTGAAGACCACTTTCTCCAAAACCTTTGACAAGAAAGGAAGAAGGGAGACAGGTCTGTAGTTCTTCACATCAGTTGAATTAAGTGTACTTTTCTTCAGCAAAGGCGTAATTCTTGCCTGTTTAACCCTTATGTTGTCCTTGGGGTCAATTTGACCCCAAGCAGTGTTTAACATCATAAAATATATGGTTCACTTTTTTTGTTTTGCTTCAAGTTTCATGACTTTTCCTCATTTGAAGGGTACAACAGAGTAAACATGAAATTTGCACAAAAATATGTTTCCAATGTCCTGTAAAAAAAATAGTTACGTTGGTGGTATTGGGGTCAATTTGACCCCATTTTTATGAAACATGAGGAAAATGAATATTTGACAAATTATGGATATTATTATTGTAATAGTATGAGAACATGTAGTTATTATCATTATTGCATATACAAGTACATATTACATATAAGTTATTTTGGCAGGTCTGAAAAAGTCCAAAAAGTCAGCCTTTGGGCTGTTGACACTGGATTGGCCATATTGCCAGTCAGGGTTCCAGGGTTCATAAAGGGGTGTGGGGGGGTGGGATTGTTTTGTATGGCTTTTGATGGTGGTTATTACACTCTTGTTAAGTACCTACCACAAAAAAAATTGGGTAAAAAAAATAATTTGTATCATTTTTTGAGAGTTTTTTTAGCTGGGGTCAAATTGACCCCAAGGACAACGAACGTCGGTAAGATTTTAGGACAACATGAGGGTTAAAAGAAAAAGGAACTATTCCAGAACTGAGTGAAGTATTAAATACATGTGTGACTGCCGGTATAATAGCGGGTGCTATAGACTGCAGGAGAGTAGACGGGACAGGATCCAAAGGGCATGTTGTTGGACGGCTTCGCTGAAGCAGTTGAGAGACCGCTTCCTCATCAAGAGGAGAGAAAAAGTCCAATGATGGCATCATGCTAACACCAGGCAGAGTCCTTCTTATAGGGTCATCAAACTGAGCACTTATCTTAGCAACTTTCTCAGTGAAAAATGTTGCAAAGTCATCTGCTGACAGTGAAGTAGCTGATGGCGGTGGTGGAGGATTGAGAAGAGACTTGAACATAGCAAAAAGTTTTCTGCTGTCAGTGGCGTTCTCAATCTTACTCTGATAATATGTTCTTTTTGCAAGTGTGACAGTGGATGAAAAAGATGATAGCATAGACTGGTATTTACTAAGATCATTTCTATCTCCAGATTTACGCCATTTCCTTTCAGCAGCTCTAAGTTCCTTGCGTACTGAGCGTATACTGTTTGTCAGCCATGGATGGCGAGGTTTAGAACGAGTGGGTCTTGTGGAAAGAGGACATGCTGCATTCAGACAGGATGCCAGTGTAGAGCAAAGAGTGTCTGTAGCATCATTAACCTCAAGTGATGAGAATGAGCTTGGAATAGGTAGAGCAGAAGTTACTAATGTTGCAAAATGTTCACTTGAGAGGCTTCTGAGGTTCCGTCGGAATGACATCGTCGGAGCAGGAACTGTAGGGTTATCAAGGAGACGCACAGAGAATCTAATGAAGTAATGATCTGATACATGTAGAGGATTAACCCAAAAGTTGTCTGCAGTACAGTTACGTAGCAGAATCATATCAAGATCCTTACCAGCCTTGTGAGTAGGAGGACTGTGAACACGTGTTATACTAAAGGAGGAGAGTAAGGACAGGAAGTCAACTGAAGAGGAGTTGTCCAGATGAATGTTAAAATCACCAAGGATCAACAGAGGGCACGTATCCATTGGAATAGCAGACAGTAGAATGTCCAACTCATTCACAAAGTTGCCAAGCTGTCCTGGAGGGCGATAAATAACCACCAAGTATAATTTGTATGGTTCAGTTATCATGATGGCATGATATTCAAATGAGCTGTGGTTTTGAGTCGGTAGCAACTGAGTAAACCTCCAGTCATCAGAGATCAGAAAGCCTGCCCCGCCTCCTCTACCAGAGGAGCGACAGGTATGCGAAAAAGCATAATTGGTCGACAACGCTGCAGGTGTAGCAGTATTTTCTGGCCTAATCCATGTCTCTGTAAGCGCAACCAACTGAAGTGATAGCTGTGAGGCCAGAGCAGGAATGAAATTAGCTTTGTTCACTGCAGATTGGCAATTCCACAGCCCCATAGAAAAAGTAGGATATGAAGCTTGTTGCCTTTCGGCATTAGAGCGCATATAAACTTGTTTATGTTGCATTTCCGGATTGTATGATTTCATGAGTTTTTAATCGTCATCTACTTCAGTTCTCTTCATGATAGACTTCCAAAAATCACACATAAGGTGAGTTAGAGTGTCTAGTTTCGTAATTTAAAAAAAAAGCGAAAAACGCAATATTGCGTTGTTGGCACTCTACGCATGGGAGCTAAAAACGCAATATTACGTTGTTGCCACTCAATGAGTTAATCAACTTCAGCCTGACTCTGCCCTTTGTGTGTCTGACTTCACTCTGGCCACAGGTAGCCAACACTGTCAAACTCACACCTTATGTGTTTTTCAGAGGGTAAAATTCAAGTTTACGGGCTGAAAATAGCATAAAGACATACGATATGATCAGAAATATCAAATCAAACCTTGGTTTTGGTACCCATTCAGTCGACATTTAAACAAAACTGTGCAGTGCAGATCTTACCAGACCTCATGCCATACGTCAACTTCTTTGTATCCTCCTATTATAATTTGAATCAAATACGAGTTATCTATAAATACATGCCACATTGGGTGAGAAACACGCGATTGACAGATAGGTAATTCCGTATCAAATCAAATAGAATCCAGGTAAATGGTTGCTGCCCTGTCTCAGATTTTGCTCAAAGCTTGTCTACATAATGTTTAGGTCCAAATCTGAGACATTTTTTGTGCAATCCCAATGTTTACATACATTTTTTTCTTTATCCTTGATTTGTTATATTTTTTCTACTTCCAGAAATAGACCAGTCTGTCCAAACTTGTTTGATAATAATAAAAATAATAAACTTTATTTATAGAGCGCTCTTCTAAACATAGTTACATAGTGCTTTAAATAAAAGAATAAACAGAAACAAAACAAAACAAAAATTAAATGTTTAAGAACAATACAAATACAAACAATACAATTTGTACAAAACAGTGATATCACGCAACATTTAAAAATAGTCCCCATAGGCAACAAGCAGTAGTAGTGTGTGATATCACTGCGCCCATGGTACGTTTGCAACTTTCTTTGATCATTACGCCAGATGAGAGTGTAGTTCCATGTCAAATCAGTCAAGAAAAACGCCAGGTTTAATTTTCAGTTGGTCATTTTGCACTTTCTAACTTAAGAGGAGACACGTTTTAAATGGAAAAATTACCGGAAATCTTAGTCACTTTTAAGCATAATGCTAGCAGGCGAGATGCTAATGGTCTAACCCGATTCAATGATCTATGCTAGGCTAAAGCTAAAAGTTGTATCACCAGACTCACAGAATGGGTGGATGAATGAGAAAAAAGGCAAATATCAATTGTTTTGCTTGAGGGGAGGTGGAAAATGAGCTTGTTTCCAAAATTATATCCCTTTAAGGATGAAGAGGATCAGCATCAGTCTGTATATCAGGAAAGTCAACTTATCAAAATGTACAGTGTACCAACGGGCCTGGCTCTTTGGCATTGCAGTCAAGTAGTACGGCTGGTTGTTGCGTGAGCGGCGCCAGTGTGTGTGTGTGCAGTGCATGGGCAAGTTTCCTGAAGGGGAGGGCAGCATTCCATACACCAGGGATTCCCAAACTGTGGTACGAGTACCCCTGGCGCTACGCGAGCTGCCTCTAGGGGGTACGCGAGATGAAAATGGCTATGGCGGACAGGTGTTAAAACAAACTTTTGAAATATTTTGCAATTAATTCATGAATAAATACACAATTTCAAATCAGGTCATAATGATATGGAAACATGAAACTAAAGGATATAATTTATAAACTCCAGTAGGCTGTATGTGTAGCCTATCAAAAAAAAAGGGCGGCTTATTAAACATTTTAATAAGCCGTTAAGGTTTTAATGGTGGGGGTACACGAGCCGAGGCAGAATGTAGGTGGTGGTAGACTATGCGTGGGTAAAAGTTTGGGAACCGCTGCCATACACTGTGATTACAGTTGAGTATGTGCTCTCTGAATACCATGCTAATGGGGCTTGGCTGGCTCTATGGTGGTCAAGCTGCAGGGTTCAAGACTGGGCGGAGATAGAGTGGACACTGCTCTCTCCCTTCGCTACCAACACTTCTCTTCATTTGCCATTTTAACAATTTATTATCAACTAAAGACAACTAAAATAGGACATCAGTGTAAAGTGTAAAGTTACATTGACAGTAGAATCAAGACATTTAACAGTCTTGAGTTATGGGCGTGGTATAGCTGAAACATCAAACAACTGCTGTAGGGCTCTCACCATCCTCGAAACAATTCAATTTGGTCTCTTTTGTCAAGCTCCCTGATCATGTCATACTCAAAACTGCCTTTATGTCCACCAGTTTTAAAGGACGATGGTATATTCTCGAAGTAGTGATCCCAGGTTCCATCCTTGTTTGCTCCGAACCCAAACACTCTGACCTGAAAGGAGAGAATCTTTCATTTACTTTTGAGTATTTTTGGAGGCATGGTGTATGCACTTCATAATTATCTGGTTGGATTAACCCATCCTTACAGTCTTCTGCCTGCTACATTGAACACTTCAAAACATTGGTGACATGTTATAAACATGGTATGATTCAGCTCAGAGATTTTGCATTCAAGGTTTTCATACAGAAAAGAATGTTAACAGCTGTGACAAGCACAGGGCTCTGAACCGGTTCAAGGAACGAAAACGAAAACCGAAAACGAACCGAATTTTACGAGGAACGTAAACGTAAACGAAAACGTAAACATAAATATATTTTATGAAATTTCACAAAAGCATAGCCTATGTCAGGGGGAAAAAAGACTATTTCCGGATGTGCATTCACTTCGCCTTTGGTCCAAATGTGTATATTTTGTCTTGCTGTGTGTTCTAGTCTGCCACTTCGGATCTTAGGCCAGCTCGTAGTGTATGTGAAATTGATTTGGAAATTGTTTGTAGGCAATGTAGGCATAACAGAATAGCCTATAGCCTATTTTTCCTGTCCACGCCTTGTTGTTTTAGAGTCGGGATTTTAAGTGTTAATTTAAGTGTTAATAATTTGCGCAATTATAGGCTATGTATAGTTAAATATGAAATTTGAAAGAGGCCTATTTGTCAGCAACAGACAGGCTATAACATGTTCGCTTCTAAACGGGGTTAGGAATTATTGAGCAAGCCTTTGAAGATCTCCATATGGACCAGGTAGGAGTTTCTAGCACATATCCAGAAATGTTTTTGATAAGAAATTATTTATCATAGAATAGGCCAGTAAGCTGTAGGCTATGTGGGATGGATAGCCCATCTAAATGTTTTTGGATGCCCCCTGTGATTTATTATTTTTGGGCATAGACTAGCTACGGTGTCAATCAAGGGCAAATAGTAATGAGTATGTCTATTCTAAGGTATAGACCACAAAAATAGACTTGATAGGCCCGCCAAAACACTGCCAGAATGATAAGAACGAACAATATTTTACATTCCGAACCGGTTCAGGAACGATATGTTGGTGGCGGAACGCAAGAACAAAAACGTTTAACATACCTGAACCGTTCGGAACGGAACGATTGAAAAATTATTTCGTTTTCAAGCCCTGGACAAGCACGCCGAATGTGAAGTGGAACTGAAGAGGAACATTCACTTAACCGCGACTCTCTAGCAATTGGTAATTGGTTCAGATCTATGCCGTATGTGGAGATCACTTCCCATTGGTCAATGCTGAGTGAACTTTACTGAAAGAGATCAGGATTCATGGTAACAAGGAGTTGAACAAAATCTCTGTCCAGGGTGCTGAACTGCCTCCCACTGACCCTACAGTAAAACACCCTCCATTCACATCTACATCATCTTTTTGAACAATAATGGTATGAGTATTATGGTGGGTGATACTATTATCATAATAGCATCATATACATATATATGTGGGCTGTCAGCGTTAAGCGTTAATTCTGAAATGCATAATAATATAATTTTAATCATGTGATAAATATGCGATTAATCGTAATTTACTATACAAATTCAGCGATTAATCGTGATTTAAAAAGTAATGGTTTGACATCCCTTGTATATAAATATTGGTATGCCTTTAATTTGATAGGACAGGGAGCAAGTGGGAGAGAGAGAGAGAAGGTGTGCAATCAGGAAATGTCCATGACCTGGGCCAGACTCAAATGGCCCTGTGGACCAAAATTTGGTTTGGCCGCTATAGCCAACCCACCTCCCATACCCACCTTAGCACAGAACATGGTGACAGCTCACCTGGTCACAGATGTGGAGAGCGAGAACCACTGCCAAGAAGCCAGTGGATGGCTGGTGGCCATTTCCTTTTAGCCAGGCCTCATGGACATACTGCATGAAACTGGGGTTAACAACCATCACCTGAGAAAAGGTGATGACCAGGGTAGCATTAGTTAGGTAACACTTTACTTGATGGGTTCATTCATAACACATTCATAACAGCTGTTACGATTGTTGGACTTTTATTTTGACAAGTTTTTGATGTTTTGTCTTCCACATTCATGAAAGGGTTGGTATGAATGTTGAGTCATGTTTCATGAAACAGTCATGAATGCTTCATGTGCAGTTCATGACAGCTGTTATGAATGTGTTATGAACGTACCCGTCAAGTAAAGTGTTACCGCTAATGCTAAGCATAACAAATAATGTCTCAACACTGTTAAGATACATTCTGAATTTGTGATTTGATCGAGTGCTCCAAACTTCACACAATATTCTCATTGCCAAGCCAACATTTTTATTACCATCTTCAATGATATGAACAACATTTATGGCATGGTGTGTTGACTGCATACATGTTTTGCCCTTAGCAACCTTTGTTATCAGTAAACAAAACTAGCCGTTATAAGTAACAAAACTTTGTTATGAGTAAACAAAACTTTGAGTAAACAAACACTGCAGTAAATTGCGGAGGACAATGTGTCATCCATTGTTTGTAATGTGACGCAACAATGTGTGTTGTACCACACATATCTGATGGGGGCTCTTCATCTGCGTATCTTGCGACAACTATGGAAGTATGCACTTCAAAATGTGCGTTCACAACTATGGAAGTATGCACTTCAAAATGTGCGTTCACAACTATGGAAGTATGCACTTCAAAATGTGCGTTCACAACTATGGAAGTACTGTATGCACTTCAAAATGTGCGTTCACAACTATGGAAGTATGCACTTCAAAATGTGCGTTCACAACTATGGAAGTATGCACTTCAAAATGTGCGCTCACAACTATGGAAGTATATGCACTTCAAAATGTGCGTTCACAACTATGGAAGTATGCACTTCAAAATGTGCGTTCACAACTATGGAAGTATGCACTTCAAAATGTGTGTTCACAACTGTATTCGCATAGCTTGCAATGACCATGAATCAGACCTAACAATAAGTGGTAAGTCATCTAGTTTTAATCCAAGGAACATATGGTGGAAATAATCTAGTGTAAATGAGCAAGACTAATAATACCTTACCAAGCTTGTATTTGCTATTATTGTTGATTTCACACGTACGTATGTACTAGGGGATATAGAAAATGAGATCATCACACACATGTTCTGTTTCATTAATCACTTTCCATATACTGTCTGTCGATACACTAGTAATACATCTTAATGTAATCCTGTGTCTAATTTAAAGGCTCCTCAAAATACAAACATTGGACTGCATGGAGACATTTTCTTTGTGGGACATACAGTAGAGCACATAACAAAGTACATTGTTACAGAAGGCCCTGTACTATATATGTATAGTAAACATAAAATGCATATATTGTATAATACAAATATAAAATGCATTCTGGAATAAAATAAAATGCAAATGGGCTTCTTACTGTCTGACACGGTGCGTGGTGAAGACATTGATCAGCCATTCCAAATCCAGGGGCTTGAAAGCAACCAGCACCAGGTGAGTAGAGTTCTCGACATCAACTGCACTTTCAGGATAAACGATGCGATGAGTAGTTTTTGATCCCACATCCTGCTCGAAGTTTTTGGTAGGACCTTTGTTTGTCCTACATGTAAAATGACCATATGTGAAGAGAATTCTACAGGAAAAGCTGTTTTCCTCTTTGATGGGTTAAGGGTAAGAGTTAAAACAAATTGACACAGCCATGACTCTTATTAAAGAGTCCCCCCCCCCCCCCCCCGCCAACACACACACACACACACACACACACTCTGCTCTTTACCTGATTACAAAATCGCTGGCATCGATCAGCGGTCCATAGTGAGAGTTCCTCAGGTTCCCAGAGTTGCCCACGACAGAACACACCCTACAGCGCTCCGGGCCTTCATCCCTGTAGTACTCCCGGTCAGGAATCAGTTGGAACAACCTTTTCACAACCTCGCCGTAGCTGGGTTGTCCATTAGAAGGCTGTAATCTCTGTCAGTAAGACATAAACATACAGTATCCTAAATTCTGAAAGTTTCCTTCAGATCTGTAAACGTTGAATCAGAGGAACCAGAGAGTGTACATGAAAGTTGTGAGGGGAAAACCAATGATATCAGTTTTGACATCAATGTTATTTTTTGTTGTTGTTGTTCAAGACTTGTAATGCCAGCTGAGTGCAAAATATTGTGTTTTACTGTAACTACTTTTAAGAATAATCCTCATCCTTTATAGCGGTAATCAGGCAATTTACAAATGTCTAACAGTATGAAAAGAAAACTATTTGACCCTACTATTTTTTTTTTCTCTTCTAAACTTCATGTCTGTTTTGCCACTTGAATAGATCTTCATGTTGACCTCAGCATCTCCAATAACACAACAAATGGTCAGTGGCACCACCAGGGTGTTGCTTTTGCATAAACAAATAAGGAATTTGACTCCGGTTAATCTTTGCTCTCAATCTTACACTCAACAATAACAGTAAAAAACAGTAAGAATATAATAAGGGTAGTAACACTATGTACAAGAACAAATATACAGTAGCCTAAGTATATTTATTTACAAATAAATAGATGCTATGGGTGAGATAGGGTAATGCAATTGTCCGGAGGGGGAGTGCTGTGCGGCCTTCATTCATTCAATTGTGAAAAGTGTCTAGAATTGTAAGATGAGAGGGTCAGGTCATATGCCCTACTGTACCTTCCACCAATTGGATGCCTTTTCACTGAGGACACTGCTGTTGCTTGACATGAACGGGTGAAATGTGGCATGGAAGCGTTCTGAGAACCAGGAGCCATCATCCTCGTTGTCCTTTGGGCAACTGCGGCAAGCGCAGGATGAGTTCTTGAGGTACATGTTGTTGCTTTGCCAGTAGAGAAGAATGCAGAAGGGAAGTATGCATAATATGAGGCCTAAGGAAGTAACTTGTCTGTGTGTACGGCAGAACATTTTGGGATTGATCGATGATGTGTCAAAAGTGTCTGCAAAAGAAAGCATACAGTTAAAATGAAAAAGTTTAAATTAAACTTTACATTATATATACATTTGGTTATGGCTACCCTCAAACATCTTCATATTAAAAGTAACCTAATTACAGGCACACTGCAGTCATTTTTGGCATATCTGTTTGAATTCAGTTGTTGTAACCCCAGTGTCTATATGAATGGCCTATCTTAAACTACCGTGATCAATTTAAATTCCCGCAACAGTGCCCTTGGAAAAATGTAGGTAATGCCCGTCCGTGATTTGGTGTCTGTCGTCGGGTCTGACAAGGTAAGGAGTGCATATCATAACATTCATTCCTGCAGGCGCCCCTGAATGGCATACTGTCATTATTGGAATACTGTGCAGAGAAGTTATGGTAGGCCGACTTGAAGTGTATACGCACACAGGAAGTGATCTCTCTCGTTGTTGAGTAGTGTATAGTATATGCACACAGGAAGTGATCTCTCTCGTTGTTGAGCCTGATGGTACGCACAGTGTGTGTGGCCTTACACCTGCAGTCTCATTCCATCGAACTACAAAAACTATGTAGAGGGCCGTGAAGCAAACGCAGGAGTGCCGTTGGTTCACCCTGTTATGAGTTGATGAACCACTGAAATGATTGTGGAAAAAATATTTTAAGGTACAAAAAACTCTTTAGTGTTGCTTTAAGCAAAATAACAGTGGCTCTCTCACAGTGCAGAGCAAAACTAAATTAGAGAAAGTAGTCAAGACTGCAATGAAAGTGGTAGGTAAACATCACTACCCCTCCCTTCAATTCATATTCGATAAAGTAGTAGTAAACCGGGCACACAGTATTCTTGATGATCCTTCCCATATTCTCTACTCTGAATATGAATTACTACCATCTGGGAGACGTTTTAGAGTCAGTGGATTCAAAAGCAACCGTTACAAGCTCTCTTTTATCCCAACCTCAATAAAACTATTAAATGAATTCATGAAACAAGAACAAAAACAAACGAACAAAAACAAACGCACTATACGTGCTTATTATACGGCTCTTCACAATGCAAGTAGAACGCCCCATTGACTTGAATGGGATTTCCCAACGTTCTACCGGTCATTATTTCTTGTTATTCCACTGCTCGGTTGAGTTCCCCATTGTCCTGCGTTCTATAAGGGTGTGCATTAACTTTAGTTATCTCCCTCAACAATGGAATTCTCTTCTCTGATTGGCTGATGGGGTGGCCATTAACTTCGTATAACCTGCTACCTTTGAAGTAGTTCCCGTAACACACTTGAATATTAATTCGCCAAACTCGTTGCGAAGTTTAAATGAACTGTCACGTAGCATCCAAGCTGAAATACAGACGTGCAGAACCATAGTAACATTGTAGCATATGACGGAGGTGGATTGTAGCTAGTTGGATGCCATGTAGGCTATAAAAGTAGCGATCTTTCAAAGTTAAAGTTAATCAGAATCCTGGGATATGGCCGCTTGACAACGGGAGAGATAGAACTAACGACTGGCCTTTGGCCATAGCAACTATCCATTTTAGAACTAGTAACGGCAGTTTTGTCCTGCAAGTAGAAAGTTGATATGTGGCGGAAAGTAGTCCCACAGTCAAGACAGTTTTAGCGATGTTAACGGACGCAACGGTGGAATAAAACTATGTTCTAAATATACAGGTTATGAATACAAACGGGAGATAAGCGGGATAACGGCCTTCGAGGTCGACCGGTTCGATGGAAATAATGGCACGGCGGAGGTAACTCCGTCTCCGTGCTTCGCACGTCGCCGGAGTTCTAGACCTCCACCTAGCCATTATTTCCATCGAACCGGTCACCTCGTCGGCCGTTATCCCTTACATATACAGTTCGCACGGCTATGAAGTAGTTCCATTGTTTTTGACCGTATCACACTTGAATATTAATTCGCCAAACTCGTTGTGAAGTTTAAATGCACTGTCACGTTACATAGAAGCTGTAAAATACAGACGTTCAGATCATAGTAACGTTTAGCATATGACAGAGGTGTCATTTAGCTAGTTAGGTGGCAGTAGGCTAAGAAAATTAGCAATCTTTCAAAGTTAACGTTCATCAGAATGGGATGTGCCAGCTTGACAACGGGAGATTAGAACTAACGACTGGCTTTTGGCCATAGCAACCATCCATTTAGAATTAGTAACCGCAGTTTGAGAAATTAGTTGAAATGTGTCTGGGAAAAGTAGTTCTACAAACAATACCGTTCTAGCGATTAAAACAATTAAATTAGCACCGGAAACGAACACAACGTAAGTGGCAACAGTGGAATAAGCGGGATAATGGACTTCACGCCGTGCGGTTATTCAAAGTTAATGCACTTTTCTAGACGGAACGTCCCTCCGCTTCGCGTCGGGCCGTATCACCGTCTAGAACGTGCATTAACTTTGAATAACCGCACGGCGTGTCGTCCATTATCCCGTACATAGATGACCGCTCCGAAGGAATAATGACCGCTGCCAATGGCAACGGGTTCACTCCGCTAGTTGTTGCGGAAGCCACGAAACGGTAGCCAAGTCATTGCTAAAGACACATTTTGATGAGTTTCTTTTCTCGTTTTGGCAAGTAGCCGTATAATAAGCGGGATAATGTATAGAACGCCGGTTATTATCGGAAAATAATTCCCTTCAGGACGAAGCAAAACCCCTCCGCTGCGCGTCGGGGTTCAGTTCATCCTGTCGGGAATTATTTTCCGATAATGACCGGCGTTCTATACATTATCCCTTACATAGTTCATTGTGCACCTGATTGTCATGTACCTAAAATATTATATTCCTGAGTATAGGGGCGTTCTATGAGTTTTTGGGAATGTGCAATACCAAGGGAAATGTGCAATATCAGTATAGGGAGATGTGCAATATTAAGATTAAAGTAGAAGAAGGGGCTGTGCAATATAATAGAGTATAGGGAATGATGACAAATGAAGGTTGAAGGTGAACAATTAATTTATTCAGGCTCGGTATGCATATTTATTGTATTTTTAAGTATAGGGGGTTCTATGAATTTCAAAAGGAAATTGTGCAATGCCAAGGGAAATGTGCAATACCAATACCATATGTTGTTGATAAGGTGCAATGCCTAGGAAAATGTGCAATATTAACCACTACAGGGAGATGTGCAATATCAATACTATGTGTTTCTTGAGAATGTGCAATACCAAGGGATTTGTGCAATAGGCCTATACCAGGGCAAAAAGAGGGACCGTGCAATATAATGGAGAAAAGGGGAATTATAGCAAGTGATGGTTTTATAATGAAAAGAGACGTTTTAAATGCTGATCATTTATTTATTATTGTGATGAACTCAAAATGTCTTGTATCTTTGAGGTCTTAGCATAGGGATAGGCCCATCTATGAACTTTTTGGGAAATGTGCAATATCATTGGTTAGGAGTGTTTCTCTGTTAAGTTGGAGTTATTGATTACTATGTCTGATGTGCCCACTGTAACTCCACTCTGCTGTCTTTTGTTGTCTGTGTGGTATGCGTGAATTGGTATTTTGTTTTTATGACAAGCAGTTGTATGCAGCACTGTAATGCCCAAGACAAATTTCCCTTCTGGGACAATAAAGTTCATCTTATCTTATCTTATCTTAAAATGAGTGACATACTTTACATACTTGTTAGTTATATAGACCTCTGAAGATTGCCTACAAAAAGATCCCCATATAAAGAGATCAGGGTGCTAATCGAAGTTAACTACTGTACCTATTGCAAGTTACACTGCAAGTTAGCTCTGGACCAGCAGAAATCAAAGTTTGCCATCTTAATGTACCAATGATCACAAAATCCACTCGACGGCAGATAACAAAAGTGTTTAGGGCAAAACGCCTGCATTTCAGACTTCTTCGTCCCGCGAGAGTGTAAGATGTGTGACTATTCAAAATCTTCATGTTATTTTCCCATAGAAAAATTGCAAGACTCCTAATATGGGCAAAGGTGGCATCTTTATTTGTGGGCGAACTTCTATTAGGCCTACAGTAACACAAACATTCCATTTATTCAAAATAAGGCAAATTCGATTTCATGAGTCTTGAGAGAGAAAAATGCAAAGCAGATGGCTCACAGATTAAATGTAAATGCAATATAACGCATGTTTTTTAGGTTGGTAAAGATGAATATCCCCACAACTGTGACTGCACCTATATTGAAATAATAGTCTGGTCGGATGTGAGGCTTTAAACAGGTCAGAAAAACTACAACCATGTTCTTGTGAATTGAATCACTTTGAAAAGCAGAATAAATGCTACACATTATCCTGCGAAAAGTATTAATATCAGATGTACAACAATATTGAGATTGTAAATGTTGTAGGCTATCGCCTGGGCATTACAGTACATTTATAGGCCATGTTATTGGTAAGCTTTAACCCACTCTTTTATTGATAGGCTAACCCAAGGCAGTAATCATAATGTGCTTTACAATGCCCCCCCCCCACACACACACACACACACCCACACACCTAATGTGAAGACACACATTTTTAAACTACAAGTCAATCACTCACCACTGTCCAAAATGATCAC
The DNA here is from genome assembly GCF_963854185.1 of Sardina pilchardus. Classification (NCBI taxonomy): domain Eukaryota; kingdom Metazoa; phylum Chordata; class Actinopteri; order Clupeiformes; family Clupeidae; genus Sardina; species Sardina pilchardus. Next base: position 5,227,936 of record NC_084999.1, on the reverse strand, counting down.
AAACTAAACTTAGCGATTGTTAGGCTTTAGTGATGCGCGGGCTGGCCCAGAGCCCATGGGTCCTGCGGGCGGGTCGGGTTGTTTTTTCGTTGGAAAATGCGGGTAGCGGGCGGGTTGGGTAAAAATCATCTATCGTGATTTCGCACCCCTAATACATTGCTGTGACGACACAATTCATTAAAAATCCCATAGACGCACGGCTTCACTGGGGTTCAGTGGGCTGGTCTCAGTGCAGAGAAAGCTAAACGCCACAAACCAGGGAAGCCTGGACAGTGGGATTGCTCGGACGCCGAGATGATTTTATTGACTGCATGCTGTGATTGGAGAGGAAGAGTTTCAAGTTCAGGGGTGCATTAAGGCTATGGTTAGCCTAAATAAACCCGTAATATGGAGTTACAGAGTTTGTTGCTTTTGTTTCCGTTGTGTAGGCTTAATTGTAGCAGCATAGCTCGCTAAATAAACTGTGTAGCTTGTCTATATTATGCTAATTAGGGCCCGAGCACCGAGGTGCGGCCACTGAAGTGGCTGCACCGTAGGTGCAAGGCCCTATTGTTTTTGCTCAGATTAAATTTCTTCTGGGCCACGTTTTGCCTTTTTTCACCAACTTGGCATGCTCTAAAACTTTTGAAATTTGGTAGCTATGTGTGGAATTGGTAATGCTACTCAGCGACAGAGCTCTGGCCTTGGGCGTGGCTCAGGGACTCTATAGCGCCACCTAGCGCATTGTCTCTTGTGGTTGACATATACATGCATGGAAATGAACCATATTTGGTAGGCATGTGTGTTGTATTAATCTGAACAAGTTTCACATTTAAACTACATAGTGAATCTTAGAGGAATTTGAGTTATGATTATGATTATGATTTTTGCACATCATGTATTTTGAAACACTTCTCCCAGACGGTTTATCGAAATCATGTCATACAAGTACTAAAATGATCTTGAGGGGTTGCTCAAGAGGAATTGCGACCAGATTTTTGAATTTTCAAAGTATATTGAAATGGCGAAGGTTTGAATTATGATGTCTTATTTAGAAACAGGAAGTTGATGTTATAGGCAGAAAAAAGGTTTTGAATTGGATGTAATTTGGCAGCTACATGTGGAATTGCTTCTGCTAGTCAGAGACAAAGCTCTGGCCTAAGGTGTGGCTTTGGGACTCTATAGTGCCACCTTGCAGCACGTTATCTGTTGTGATTGACACAAACATTCACGAAAATGAACCAAATTTGGTGGACTTGTGTGTTATTGCTATCAATAGTCAGAGACAGAGCTTTGGCCTAGGGTGTGGCTTAGGGACTCTATAGCGCCACCCAGTGCATTGTCTGTTGTGGTTGACACATACATTCATGAAAATTAATCAAATGTGGTGGGCTTGTGTGTTATTGCTACCGCTAGTCAAAGACAGAGCTCTGACCTAGGGTGTGGCTTAGAGACTCTATAGCGCCACCTAGCCCACTGTCTGTTGTGGTTGACACGTACATTCACAAAAATGAACCAAATTTGGTGGGCATGTGTGTTATTGCTATAGTTATTCAGGGACAGAGCTCTGGCCTCGGGTGTGGTTTAGGGACTCCATAGCGCCACCTGCACTAATGCACCTGACGCTGCGGGTGGAAGCAGTTCTTCCGCAAATTGTGTAGACTATGCGTGCAACTTTACCAAACCGTATTCATGGGTTTCATCAGGTCCCTTTCCACAGGTGTACTAATCAAGCACCATGTAGTCTGCATTGATAATCAAGGTGCTTGATTTTATACACCTGTGGAAAGGGACCTGATGAAACCCATGAATAGAAGTAAACGAATTCTCCTTGGCCCGCTCTTGTGTGCACTCAATGGACACCCGCCCCTCTACATGCACATTTAATCCAAACAAAACATTCACAATCGTGAGCGCAATGACGCACAGAAGACGACTATCTGAATTATTGTTAAATACGGTTAGCATCATTAGTAGGCTATGCTGCAGTGCACACATCTGATTAAAACTCTGCATTCAAGTTGACTGACCATCTCAATACCAATGTTTTTCAACTCCAAGATTTAAAGGGCCTGTCCCAAGGAGGAAAAGTATGAGCTTACCTTGAAACTTAAACACACGTGGGGACACTGAACAGTCCAACCAGCTAGAGTATGTTAAACTAGCCAACTATGCTACTTTGTTTACAATATTTTGAGGCTTCAACATCAGAAATGTCAGTATACAGAATGTATAAATAATTACGTGTGTGTGTGTGTGTGTGTGTGTGTGTGCTTTACATCTTGTTAAAAAATCATTAAATAAATAAATTCACATTATGTGAAAGCAAAGTGATAAAAAGTCAGACATGAGGCGACCACCACACATTGCCTTCTAATCTGTGGGAAACACCGTTATTACTCTTTAGAAAGATAATCATTGTCTTTTTTGAATACCTTAACTTAAATGGTTGCAACTAAATCTTATTCTTCAAATGCCTGCCTTCCAATTTCACATATCCTGACAACATGACACCTTATGATTGTAGGTCAATTTGTAACCTGTCAAAGACAAAGATTAGCAGCAAAACTTGATATAAAAAGAAATCCTAAATGCTACATGTACCATATTGTAGTGTGTTGGACTACTGCTGCCACCTATTGGCCTTTCTTGGGGTCCAACATCACAAACAAGGGCCGGGTTTCCCAAAATTGTTAAGAAGCTCTTAAGTGCTAAGAACTTCTTAGGAGCGTTGTAAGAATGTTCTAAGAACGCTCCTAAGAAGTTCTTAGGACTTAAGAGCTTCTTAACGATTTTGGGAAACCCGGCCAAGGCCTGTGTCGTGTGCAAACACTCCAAAAAGTAAACCGGTTTCCAATCGATCGACCAACATAGTGTCGTATAGAGTCGCATGCACGAGTCTAAAAAAGTTCAGGCTCAGGATTTTTTTTTGCTTTAATCCCTGGACAGTACTGTACAATGTACAATAAGACAACAATACAACAGTGACAAGAACAGTACATAAAGATAAAGCGCAATAATGACAACATGCATAGACACTGGAAGAGTGTAGTCACTACACACACATAAATCACGACTACTCACAAATCACATACTTCAGAGTTACTGCTATGCATTAACACAAAATGAACTAAGGATTTTGAGCAAGAACTGGCTTTTGCAGGTAATCCATGTTTTGCTATTTTTACAAATTGTTTTGAGAAATGCACTTACTATTTTGCCAATCTTGAGGATGATTCAAGAAATGTACCAAAGTGACAGAGATAAACTGTAATTCAGATCCAGCGCAGAACTGAACAAGGGAATCATAAGGGAATCATAAGGTTATATCTTGAAGTTCATATAACTTGATATGCCTAAACATCTTCAACCTTCAAGTATGCAGCTAATCAGGGAATAGAGTTGTTATTTTGGCCAATTAACTTAATTCCCTAATGTGGAATGAAAGGGACGCTACAAGACTGGCTATTCAGGCTGGTAAGGCTGGTAACACACCCAATGTTCCACTTAATTTCAGTTGAACTGCCTGAAGCTTTTTGGATACAGAGCCAAGACCATCATAAGTAAGTCTTTGAACGGAAAAACAAAAGACCTATGGCTTAACTATTGCTGAGCCCTGTCCATTGAACACAGATATTAGCCAATAACCGCGGCATGTAGACATCTTCCACCTTTTTATTTGCCTTATTCACGCAGCAGCCATGTGTAAACGAAAGGGAGACTAACTATCATTAACACACTCTCAGCAATTACTGGCAGATGCATAGAACACAACAATGAAATGGTTTGCGGACCCCATAACCAAGTTTTGGTTTACAATGACCACAGCGTGAATAAGGTGAATAGAGCTGATTATATAGAGAAGTTGAAAACAATGGCAAAACAATATGCATATCAATGCAACACTAATACATATGTTTGCTTACAGTCTTGTATGATCTCTCTGTAAATTAGGCCTATGTTCAATTCAGTTCCTTCCTCCAGATTCTGTGGATTTCTGACTGCACAAAAACATTTACTGACATAACCTAGACATGGGCATCAACACAAGGCAGGTGCTGCTTTGTTAGATTCCGAAATGTCATGGGTCCGCACCGCAGGTGCTCGGGCCCGCCATCGCCGCTTGCGGCTATATTGTTTACTTGAATTTTAAAAGCCATTTTATATAGGCCTATCAATATAGCACCTTAATAATATTAATTTAATAATTTACCATTTTTATCAGAGCTTGCCCTTTTCCAAAGAGCAGCATTTGCCACTGGTTGGTGGTGGTCTATATGTTCTCGGGCTTTATCATGTGTGTGCGTGTGTGTGTGTGTGTGTGTGTGTGTGTGTGTGTGTGTGTGTGTGTGTGTGTGTGTGTGTGTGTGTGTGTGTGTGTGTGTGTGTGTGTGTGAGGTGGAGATGGAGAGCAAGAAGAGGGGATATGTATCCTACGTATACACGTTTAAAATGTTGAGGTTGTTTTCCCTCTGTGTTTCAACTAGAGTAAAAACATGTTGTTTGAAACATTTTGCCGTTCCATGATTGAGATTCCGTGAATGCCAAGGCTAGCCTATGCATAAAAGTTTGGGACAATCAAACAGCAGTAGCCTAGGCCTACAAAGTTAGCAAAATCCCTTGTTAATAGTTCCTAGGTTACAATGTTATGAGAATATCTTCTCTCCCATTTCGCGGGTTGAGTCGGGTTGGGTTAAAAATCAGAGCGTAATTTCGCGGGTCGGGCGGGGCGGATTGGCTGTCACGATGGGTTGGGTTGGTGCGGGGTTAAAAAATCCTTAACCCGCGCATCACTATTAGGCTTGTACATGTTTTCATAATTTTTTTGAATCCTTAATTTTTACACTTGCAAAGCCTGTCCCAACGTAGTTTGATGGAAACAGCCATGTTCTCAGTATGAACATTAAAAAATAGTACAGTATTTTGTCTACAAATGCACATGAAGATATTAAGGATGAAATTGGTAATTATTTTGGTAATTTTCATGGGACTACATGGTTTAAGGGATAGCTGGTAAAATCAACATGGGTATAATTCCGTTTATAGTGATGTCATATCTGCATACCCTACAAACTTGTAATGGTTCAGTCATACTGAGAAGTTGATAAAGTTTGGGCTCTCTTTGAATAACATTTTTAATAATAATGCCCATTGCCTCACAGGAGAAACTGAAATAATAATAATAATAACAATAATAATAATAACAATAATCATCATCATCATCATCATCATCATCATCATCATCATCATCATCATCATCACAATCACAACAATCATAATCATAATAATAATATAAAGACAGAATTTTAGCAGTAATATTTTACAGGCTTTTGTTTTGGGAACCATTCATGATTCATGTTTGAACAAATTCTGAGATTGAACAGCAACCACATTATTTTCACTCTATGTGTATATGAAGGCCTAAGCGTTAATATAGCTAATAAGATAATCTATCGGAAAAATACATGTGACTCACGTTATAATCCTCAGTGATATCCCGTTAAAATTCCGTGCACCACCAAAAGTGCACCACGTTTGAGTGAAAGAAAAGTAGATAGTCAAGAGGAGTGATGGGAGGATATGCATGACAGATCGAAGACAGTTACACTCTATGATGTAGGCGAGTTGACTAACCTGTCTGACCAATTTCATTGAATGCATTGAAACTAAGAATTTGAACATATAAAGAGTAGGGTGGAGTACAGTTGTTTACATTTTTTGTTTACACAAAATTAAACAAAAAAAAATATTCTAAAAACAAGTGATTTATGCATGATATTGCAGTAATTCTTATACCTTCCCCAATCCATTGATCGCAGTGGACTATAAACAGTACTCATGGTGCATGGGGTATTCCATTAACCTCGCTAATAAAGGCGGCGCTTAAGAGAAATAACCTGGGGGGTATTCCACCAAGCTCGCTAATAAAGGCGGCGCTTAACAGAAATAGCTGGCTTGAACTAGCGTCAACTTTTACTTGGGGCTGAAGCCGTTCCATTAACTTATGTTAGCTGCATCTTGGCATCTTGGCCTCGTTTATTCAAACGGTGGCCCTGAAGTGCAAAACACAACACAAATAAGACAACACAACACAAATAAGACAACACAACACAAAGAGAGAAATCACGGCCCCGAAGTGCACAACACAACACAAAAAGAGAAAAAACGGCCTCGAAGTGCACAACACAACGGCAAATCACACAACACAACACAAAAAGAGACAACACAACACAAAAAGAGAAAACACGGCCCCGAAGTGCACAACACAACGGCAAATCACACAACACAACACAAAAAGAGACAACACAACACAAAAAGAGACAACACAGCCCCGAAGTGCACAACACAACGGCAAATCACACAACACAACACAAAAAGAGACAACACAAAAAAGAGAAAACACAGCCCCGAAGTGCACAACACAACGGCAAATCACACAACACAACACAAAAAGAGACAACACAATATATACAGCCTGCCTACTGTCACTGAACAAGCTTCTGTGTGTGGTCCAAGATTCCTTGGACCACACACAGATCAAGTTCAAACAATGTAAGTTGCATAATTTTCAGAAATTCTTTGAAACTAGCGAATAGGTAGCCTTAATCAATGCTTGCAACACTGTCAGAAAAAAAGTTTCTCCTTCTATTTTTTAAGTTGTAGGCTACAGGTGACGAAAGCACAGGTTGATGGAACCAACGGTTTGGGACTTGTTTTCCGACTGGTGGCTTTTTTTTTGCAACACAGATTAATTTAGCTCGGCAGTTAGCCTGCCACCGACCAGGGGCCTATTGCACAAAACTAGGATAAGGGATTAACCCGGGATATCTTGGTTATCCTGGCTCAATTTATCCGTGATCCAGTTGCACAAAAGCGGTATGGGGGCAGCAGGATATGTTATGGTATAAGTTACCATGGCGATTTATTCTGTGGAGCTAGCCTGCTCCTGACCAGGCTAATAGTGCGTTCATGCACATCGGACCTTCGGAAATTTCTGACCTCCGATAGCGGAAAAATGACATGAACGCTAGGTCGGGTTGAATTTTTTGCTCAGAGACTCGTGCGGAAGTTTTGTGCCCCGAGGTGTCCGACTTGACGTCACTGTCATATTCTCCAACCACGACGGCCTCCCTTGCAACAACACAAGAGGTGAATTTCACTGTCATTACGAATAGGCAAGGTAATTTGTCACTAAATTAACAGCACAGACAGAAACACTCGCCCAAGACATTTTTCTTCTTGCTCAACCATACTAAGCAGTTGTAATAACGTATTTATGCGTTTCCTGTATTTATTTTCCGAACTGATCTCATGAACACACTTTTTTCGGAGGTCGGGACTTATTTAAAGGCTGGCTTACATTGCACGATTTTGGCCTGTTTTAACAGTCGGCGACTAAATTTCCAAAATCGGGCGGAAATCTTGAGAGTTGTGCTAGAATCGCAGCGCGCTCCCGTCATCTAAATCGTTTAGTGTAAGGTGCCAATCTTAGCGGTTTTAAGTCCGTCGGAGGCAGTCTTTCTCTAGTTTTGCCGTTACGACAATATCAAACATGTTTGATATTATCGGAAGTCTTTTCAGTCGTGGCTCATGCAAATACTGACGTGAACATTAAAAACCAATAGTAACCTCTCGCGAACACGTAAACAGGAAGGGGCAAAATAGGCGACAGCTGTAGCCTGTATGATTATTTGTTATTTCATTTCTTATAATTTATTAGTCGGCTATTCTACGAGACAGAACAACTCTATATCTGTTAGTGATGTCACACATCAAACAATGCTGCAGAAACGCGACAAAAATACTTTGATATGAGTAGGCTATCATGTGATTTCCTGTTAATGATGACGTGTAGCCTATTGCACGATGGAAATAATTTGAAGGAATCTAGCAGCAGTCTTGTAAATAGTGACCCACAGTCTTTGCAAAATCCTAATCTGAGACTGGCCTGTGACTAGACTGTGACTAAAAACTCAATGAATTGTCTTTAGATGTGAGAGGGTCTGAGACTGTAGTCTTTCAAAAATCTTTTCCAAATCTTTGCAAAGTCTGGCAATGTAAGGTAGGCTTTAGGCGGGTCCTCCGAGGTTCCGAGCTGCATTAACGCACTATAACATCCAAGATAAGTTGATTCTAATGGTAATTACATTATCTGATTGGTTCAGCTAGCTGTCATTCAAATGAGACCTCCACGTGATTTTTTTTAAAAGAGCTGTAGATTCCATTTATATATTATTTGCTACATGCATTTACTCGCAAAACACAGCAGAATGTCTGCCTAATACCATATGGATGTCATTTAAATTATGGTGGCCTTATAATTAATAACATAGCCTACTCGTTGTTTGCTTCTTTTGGTGTTTTAAACTAATTAGGCTTTTAAGACAAATTAAGATACGTTGTGCATCTTTGTGGTGGCAAAGCGCTTCCTTAATGACGTTGCGTGCCGAGACAGGGAAGCTCTCACACGTGGGTGCATACGTAAATTTGCATTCAGTTGATCTGCCACACCTACTCCCGCTATGTAACAGAAATAATCATGATCCCCCATCCAAAAAAGTAAAACTTTACCTCGTTGTTAGTCTATATCAAAAGCGGTTGTTCACTTTGTGTGCAAGACGCTATTTTTCGTGTTTTTTTTATTCCAACCGTGAGTTATTTGGGGGAGAAACGAGAACGCGCACACATACCGGATAACTTACACCTGGCTTGATGAATCCGTGTCTGCTCATCCTGGATTGGTCTTTGTGCAACCAATTAAGCCGGTATGCTCTTGTTTTGGATTCATTGACCGCAGCTCAGTAAGTTATCCCGGATATCTTAATTCTGCTTTTGTGCAACGGGCCCAAGGTTAGTTCAGAAGCATATGTTACCCCAGCAACTTAGCTGAGATTCCTGTAAGCGGGAGTAATGGAACCGAACTCTCTCTAAAATTAGCGAGGCTTATCAAAGTTAGCCGCGATTTACGGTTAGCGGGCTTGATGGAATACCCCCTAGTGGTGCATTTGTTTTTGTTTGTTTGTTTTTGTTCTTCTTTCATGAAATCAATGTGGGAACATAGGGCCATGGGAACATAACAGTGATTTCACTTACACCACTATTTGCAAACTTCCAGTGAATTTCTGCTGACAAACCTAATATGCATGCTTACAGTTTTTCTCGATTGTTAACACACATTTTCTGAAAACGTCATACTCTCAGAACTTTACACACAAATCCAAAACCACAAGGGCAAAACTCCTCAATTCTCCTGCAAAATGAAACTTTACCTTCAAAACAATGTACTTTCTCCTCAAAATGGTCTTTTGTTCTCAAAAGACACACACAAACCGTCATATATCAAGACATTTGGGACCAGTTGAACACTGATGTGCTCAGTTTACAGTTTTTTCCAATCGTTTACACACTAAAATTAAGATTATCAGAGAGTTAACAAAATGTAACACTTAAGAAGCAAAACACCTGCGCAGAGTAGTGCAACAGTAAGCACAAATTCAGCTTCATACTTTTTGCAAAACTTTACACACAGTGAATGTCAAAACGTAAAAGACATTTTCACACCTTAAGGCTGGCTTACATTGCACAATTTTGGTCTGTTTTAACAGTCGGCGACTACATTTCCAAAATCTTAGCGGTTTTCAGTCAGTCGGAGTCCGTCTTTTTTTAGTTTTGCCGTTGCGACAATATCAAACATGTTTGATATTATCGGAAGTCTTTTCAGTCGTGGCTCATGCAAATAGTGACGTGAACATTAAAGACCAATCGTGACCTATAGCTCCAACACGAAACAGGAGGGGCAAAATAGGCAACAGCTGTAGCTTTTATGATTTTTTGTTATTTCATTTCTTATAAATTATTAGTCTAATTATTCTACGTGACAGAACAGCTTTATATCTGTTAGGGATGTCACACATGAAACAATGCTGCAGAAATGCAAAAAAATGACTTTGATATGAGTAGGCTATCACATGAGTTCCTGTTGATGATGACGTGTATAGTGCACGATGGAAATAATCTGAAGGAATCTAGCAGCAGTCTTGTAAATAGCGACCCACAGTCTTTGCAAAATCCTAATCTGAGACTGGCCTGTGACTAGACTGTGACTACAAACTCAATGAATTGTCTTTAGATGTGAGAGGGTCTGAGACAGTAGTCTCTCAAAAATCTTTTCCAAATCTTTGCAAAGTCTGTCAATGTAAGGTAGGCTTTAGACACAGATAGCCTAAAGATTGTAAGGTACTTCCTTCTCATTATAAAGCCCTGCCTTGCCAATGACCACACTAATGAACAAATTGAATAATCACATCCACCAGGTGTGCACACATCTGCAAAATTGAAAACTGTTGCGTTTTGTATCCTATCTGATGATTACAGGGCTCCGCTCCTATAGTCTCACCGCTACTCAGAGTGTGTGCATATATAAACCTTTTAGACTACTGTGAATCCCTCACTCTGCTAACATGGTTGTGTGTGTATACTATCTTTAGACTCTGCAAGAGATTTCTGCCTTGCTAAAGATAGCTTGTTTCCCCCTTTTCGACTCTTTGAGGCGACTGCTCCGCGAAAAAGGGGAAGTATTTATCAGTGTCGTGTCTGTGGCAAAGGCCCCTTTTCAACGGGTTTAGGATGCACGAAAGGACTGATACATGAATCAAAATCCTTATTACCTGCAAAACGTGCTTAATTATGTGATTCTCTTCTTATAAGGGGACTTGGCCATTTACTGCATAAACTAATCTGTGACAATGATTTCTAAAAGTCTTCCTCCCGTTACAAAGGCAGTCGCCTGTCAGTGGAGGGACAAAGGGGACCTATTCCTCGTGGTCACAGAAAGATTCATAAATAACTGTTCTAGTGACAGATTTCTATGACATAGAAGACAACTAGTAAATCTAATTCGGGATTGGGAATTCAAATATATTCTCCTCCTCGTGACGAGGGTGAATAGTTGGGGTTAAAGGGGTCCTAGGTTCCTAAAGCCTACCTTACATTGCCAGACTTTGCAAAGATTTGGAAAAGATTTTTGAAAGACTACAGTCTCAGACCCTCTCACATCTAAAGACAATTCATTGAGTTTTTAGTCACAGACTAGTCACAGGCCAGTGTCAGATTAGGATTTTGCAAAGACTGTGGTCACTATTTACAAGACTGCTGCTAGATTCCTTCAAAGTATTTCCATCGTGCACTAGGCTATACGTCATCATCAACAGGATCTCACATGATAGGCTACTCATATCAAAGTAATTTTTTCGCGTTTCTGCAGCATTGTTTGATAGTGTGACATCACTAACAGACATACAGTTGTTCTGTCACGTAGAATAGCCGACTAATAAATTATAAGAAATGAAATAACAAGTAATCATACAGGCTAACAGCTGTCGCCTATTTTGCCCCTTCCGTTTTCGTGTTCGCGAGAGGTTACTATTGGTTTTTAATGTTCACGTCACTATTTGCATGAGCCACGACTGAAAAGACTTCCGATAATATCAAACATGTTTGATATTGTCGTAACGGCAAAACTAGAGAAAGACTGCCTCCGACGGACTTAAAACCGCTAAGATTGGCACCTTACACTAAACGATTTAGATGACGGGAGCGCGCTGCGATTCTAGCACAACTCTCAAGATTTCCGCCCGATTTTGGAAATGTAGTCGCCGACTGTTAAAACAGACCAAAATCGTGCAATGTAAGCCAGCCTTTAGTTGTGTAACACGGCTGGAGGAAAACCGTTTCTCTTATCCCACCGGAAACATGCAACAAACTTAATCTAATTCTAAAGTCTTGGCCAAGTGATTCAATATGGGCTTTTTCTAGGACAAATCTGTATAGCGCTCATGGCATATAACAGATCTAAATGATAATTTGTACTCCGTTGTTACCTACTTTAGTTACTAAAAACAGATTTCCCTATCTTTGCTTGTATGGTGCAGGTTTCGGACCTTACAAAGGCCCCCGAACATTTATTTTTTTACGGAACCATGCCCGCTAAATGCAGTCCAGTGTAATTTTTCTACAGAACCATGTCCGCTAAATACAGTCCAGTGTAATTTTTCTACAGATACGTATCCGCTAAATACAATCTGGTGTCATTTAATTACAGAAACATGTCCGCTAAATACAATCTGGTGTCATTTAATTACAGAAACATGTCGGCGAAATACAGTCCGGTTGGTTTTGTGACCGCGTTAGTGTCTAGGACTTTCCTTCCTAAATACACAGCTGAGTTCGCTACTCCAGTGTATGTCAGTATATTGTACAGTAAGTGTTTGCCCATTAACAGTGTCTAGATCTAGAAAGTAAGCCCTTCAAACGGACAACTCACCCCGTTCCAGCCGGGCCTCCTTGTAGGCGTGCGCCTCTCGCAAGAAAAAAAAATATTTTTGCAAGGAGATCAATATTCTCGTTGACACAGGGGAGGCAAAAGAAAACTCGAAGAAGGACTCTGCTGCCTTTTAACAGAATCCCTAACCAAGGGTTAGGGTTCTGACTTTATTTAATAATAATAATAAAAAAAATCTTCTTGCTCTCAGTCGGCGAAGTACAGAAGAGGTGATGGAGAGCGCGCCTCTAGCCCCGGTCCCGGGACCTTTTTATATTTGCCCAGCTGGACCTGAATCTATCACTTGTACACAGTCAGCTGTTTGTTTATTTCTTGTTCCTCTTTCTGGTGGCTTCCCTCAACTCTTCACACTTAAAATACTGACACAGCACATGGATGTTGCCTATACATAGCTATACGCTGAAACTATTAAACTTAAAACTCTAACACAGCACTCGGATGAGGCCCATATATGGCCCTAAGCAGGAACTACCAAACCTAAAACTCTAACACAGCATTACTCTATAAGCCTGACTAAAACACTTTAAGGGCTAAACAATTGTGCTTTAAAGGATTAAGCAAAAACACATTCTAAAGCTAAACAAAACCACACTTCAAGCTTTTTAGTAAAAACACACTTCTAGTCTAAGTAAATATTCTTTTCACGCAAGTTATCTATCATTGCTGCATTTGCACATTTTCATTTGGTTTAGAGCAAGCTGGAATCAAGCAGTTATATTAAGACTTCTATCTAATGAACTATCTCATGTAATCTTTTGACTTTTCCACGGTTCACATTTTCTGCCACTTTCTACAAAACGCAGCACTCAGGTGTGTTATGCAGTCTTGCCTTGCTAACAGACCTCTGAAGTTCGCCAAAGATCCTTAAGGCGGAGCAAGATACGTCGTCGTAGTTCATGTCTATGGGCGCAAAACGGGGATCATCGGGGTGTGTCATGCGTGTCATTGACGTATTCATGGGTTTCATCAGGTCCCTTTCCACAGGTGTATAAAATCAAGCACTCGATTATCAATGCAATTGCTATCAGTTGCTTGATGATGTTCCAAAATAATCTTGACGCTCTTTCAAGCCTTCTACATTTATTAATTCTAATATGGAAAGTAACACACACAAAGCATGTACACTTTCAAGGAATTGAATAAAAACATCAATGGAATAATGGAAATATGTCGCTGCTCTCATTAAAGAGACCCTATGCAACTTTTTCATAGTCATAAAATCGCTTAGAAATCGTTGTTTTGCTTGACTGACCAGTTTTATCGAAAACAGCCACATTTCCTCCCGCCCCTAGTGTCCCTATCCGCTATTACAACCTTGCAACTTTCTGATGAACGATCGTCTGCTTTTTACATCTGGAAGTCAGAGACGCGTGAGGAACAAGAAGAACCACGCTTACAATTTATATTTTTATATAGACTATATATGTATAAATATACATGCTAAAGCTGTCGGGGAAGCTCTGCAGAGAAATATGCAAGCATAAAACGAGCGAAAACGAAACCGAAACCAGAGATGAAATCGCCAATCCTGCATTGTTCCTCTTTAAGTTACCCCAGCGCCATCTGATCGTCGTTAGCACAAATCAGGATTTGGTTCAGCTGGCTGGCTAATGTGTTGTCAAGGTAGAGCGTACGTAGCAACCGGCCAACATCAGCAGAATAAACAAGAGGGGCACACCTGATATAAAGTCGATTTTCTTCAGACTGGAATGCTCAAAAATGCTAAAAATGCACCTGAAGTGGTCAGAAGGGGTTGAGGGTCATGAAACCGTGCCCAAAATTCACATTCCTAACTCTAGAGAGCGAAGATCTTAGCATATACTTGAAATTCTGATCTATGCCCATAGACTTCAATGGAACAGTTGCTGCCTCTGCTCTGCATACCCCCCCCCCCCCCCTTGCTCTGGGGTAGCAAAGATCAGAGTGTGCCGTCTTCACCTACCGAACATCACAGTATCCACTAGCCGGCAGTGGACAAAACTGTGTAGTGAAAAACGTCTGCATTTCTAATGTCATCCTCCCCGCGAGAGTTTAACAGGTGGGATAATTGGAAATCCCCATGTTATTTTCCCATAGAAAAAATCTCAAGATACCGGATCTCCTTATTTGGGCAAATATGGTGGCTTTTTTGTAGGCGAACTTCAGAGGTCTATGAAGACATAGGGCCCTATCATGCCGACCACGCAATGAGCTTTCGCGACTTGCGCAACCTATACTATTCTCTGCGAGCGCATCCTTCATTTTTCCAGAGCAAATGTACGTTCTCTAAATGGAGATGATATTGCGCCCTAACGGGCGTGTCAGTGAAGAGAAGAGGTGTGGTCCGGCTCGCCAGTCACTAATATATGGATGCAGAAAGTAAGTGCGCCACTGACCAGGAAAAACCTAGTCGGAAATCACTCGCGCATAGCTGAAAGGCTATTTTATGAGCGCATGAGGCTTGGGGATATGAAAGAGTGCACAGTGCGCACACACACCCTACTTCTTTTGTCAGCAGGAGCGCGCAGCCCGAATATAATTAAATAATATTTGTCCGTTTCTCGGTTTTAGGTTCGTGTATTGGTCAGCAAAAAGTAGCATACATAGCATAACAACATCCACATGCAATAATACAACAATAACGTCTAACTGTGACCTGCTCATTTAGACAACATTACACAGCCCTATGGCTAAGTTACCTTCAGTTAGTTTTGTTCTAGCATACCTTTAACGTCTGGCATTAAACAGCTGTAGTGTTCTGACAACTGTCTACCTTGTTATTGCTCATCTGGAATAACTCCTCTAGCTGCCTCCATCCTCCATCCTTTCTGTTTTGTTTGTTTAAAAGAACTTGCGATATCCATGATGAGTAGGTTATTGAGTTAGTGAATTAGCTTCACATTGTGTGCTGATAGCGGAGTAAAAGAAAACAACAAGTAGCCTAGTTGCGCGCCTCCGTGCGTAATCTCTCCTGTTCAAACGAAATGTGTGCGCGTGGATATAGCTCTATAGCGCATTAAGTTAATTTTGATAACGTGTTGACTGACTTTTTCTTAAAATAGAAGATTGTAAATAGCCTGATGGCAGGCAGCTAATGGGATGCTGTGCATATTGGGTGGGTACGGTATGGCATGCCAATTTGGTGTGAATGCACACACACACAAGGGAAATGTAATAGTGATAATGATCAATAGTGAGAACTGGCTTCTGGCTACTGCTGCGGCTGCTGAGTTCATTCTGAAATAATCTATTTAAGTCATAAGCCCCGAGAGACCGTAGGCAAGTGCCTAAAACCCCCCTTAACCGTTCTAAAATCAGTGTAGCCTAAACTACGGACTCGAGTGGCTTATTGCTTTTCTAAAACGGTAACTATACGTCGATGTATTCATAGATAATCATTCTTCCGCCAATAAATATTTCCTCCATATGAATGGTTGCCATGCACCATCGAGACGCAGCCACTTTAACTTTTGTGCAAGTTGTGGTAGTGCATTAACGAAATGCGGTCGAGGTGTATGTTTGTGTTGGATTTTATAACAGCATCGAACGCGATTCAGCCAATCATCATCAAGGACCGGAACTATCCGTGTTAGAAAATAATATTCACACATCATGTACATTATTTTCACAATTTCCCAGCATAAAAGTTGGGAAGGCTTAGCCTTCCCAAGCCTCCATTACGCGCCGCCCATGCCTCACGCACGAGCAAGTCGGTCTCTTCTGGAGTAGAGGCCCAGGTAACTCCGCCATGATAATACCAACAGACCATTGAACAATGCACCAGGCTTTTAAAGGGAATGAGAGTGTGAAATCTAATTGGTTTATTGCATGCTACGCCCAAAAGACACCCACGACTAATTAACTCAATTAAGACAACCCCTTTTCACTTTGCGCCGAGCGCAATGTTCATTTTTCACGCAGTCATTAAAGCCTTTTGCGCTAGGACCGCCCCCAAAGAAACTTGCGCGAGTGACTTGCTACAATGCCCATTTGATCCTGATAATAGAGCCCATAAGGTGCTTCACAACATGCCTCCTCACGCACGAGCAAGTCGGTCTCTTCTGGAGTAGAGGCCCAGGTAACTCCGCCATGATAATACCAACAGACCATTGAACAATGCACCAGGCTTTTAAAGGGAATGAGAGTGTGAAATCTAATTGGTTTATTGCATGCTACGCCCAAAAGACACCCACGACTAATTAACTCAATTAAGACAACCCCTTTTCACTTTGCGCCGAGCGCAATGTTCATTTTTCACGCAGTCATTAAAGCCTTTTGCGCTAGGACCGCCCCCAAAGAAACTTGCGCGAGTGACTTGCGACAATGCCCATTTGATCCTGATAATAGAGCCCATAAGGTGCTTCACAACATGCCTCCTCGATCCTCGATTCTCGATCCTCGAGGGGCGTTCCCATTGATCTATAACCAACACTGGATAGACTATCCCATTGTTTTCCAAGTTGATTATCGTGGAATATTTCAACTCATGGAACGTCTCTCGGCCAATCAGAAACAAATAAACAGCTCCATAGAACCCAATTGTTGTATAAGTAAGGGATATGTAAAGAACACCGGTCATTATCGGAAAATAATTCCCGACAGGATGAACAGAACCCTGACGCGCAGCCATTCCATTGAATCCTATGGGGCGTAAGCGCCACTTTTGACATCAAATAACGTTACAGCTGAAGCGTTTTAAGCCTTTATACAAACATTTTCTATTGTCGGAGTACATGCAACATGCGAAATTGACGTCATAATCTCGTAACTGTCTTATCGCCTGAGTAATAAACGTTTTCCGAAATCAATGCTAAAAGTGACGTAGGTTAGGTAATGCGCATGCGTCCAGAGAGAGTAAAACGTCGCCATACTGTAGGTCAGACTACGTGCCTACGTCACATGTACGTCCCCCTGAGCCTGCGCAGGAGATAGCAGACCAAAAAAAAAAACCCTTGAAATTTGCTTCCTTGGGCTCTGCTGACGTCTACGTGATAGCTCTGTCCATATCTTTTACTGTCTATGGAATTTAAAGCACAAAACCCGTTGCCATTGACAGCGGTCATTATATACGTTGCAGCGGTCATTATATAGATTTAACAGACCTCTGAACGTTGGGAAGGCCCATTCCTGTGAATGGAACTTTCTGCAGCACTCTGAAGAGCCGTGTAATAATAAAAGTTAACCACAACTGTTTACCAGACACATTTGCATGTGAAAATATGACCTTGTCGTAAATTTGAGCCCAATGAGCATCAACCAGGCTAATAGGCTAACTGAAAAAAAAAACAAGAAAACAAAACATGCAAATCTCTAGCTCTGGTGAAGGGTGTGAGGATGTGGGGCTATTCTAATTCCAAAGGCCAAGAGAACTTTATCAGGATGCATAATATCCTGGATCCATGAAATAGCTGGTCTTTAAAAATAAAAACATATTAAAAAATCCTCCTGCTCCTATGGGAATTTAACATAGGGGTCAAATACTTATGCTCCCTAGCAAGGAAGAACATTTATTTATTTGCGATACATTCTTCAATCACATAGAAAATTGGTGTCCTTTGTGGTTTTATTTTTACCCATTTTTTAATTAAGGCATTAAGATCAATTGTCAAATGATGATTTTATATTCCTCTTTTTAAGCAACTTTAGCATCATGGTATTAAATACATGTTCTCCCCACTGTATATAACCAGGTTTTATTCTATAGGCCTACCATGTTTTATTGTTTGACTGCCACTGTATTAGTTTTATCTCTGATATTGGTATTTTCTTCTAGGAAAGACTTGTGCAGGTTCAGGAGCACTTGGGACGACCAATACGGACGTTAATAACAGAAGTGGACAAGCACTGGAACAAGACATTCCACATGCTGGAGAGGCTTCATTCAGAGAGAGAAGCTGCGGGTGCAGCCATGACTTCTATGCAGACTAACTTCATATCAATGACGTCAACAGGCTTGTTTTGTATTGAGGAGTGCCTGGGTGTGCATTTGATGTGGCTACTAGTGTTTTTATAACCCACGCCCACCTGACCCATTTTGGAGATTCAATCCGTCCCGCCCGACCCGACAATATACAAATAAACTAGATGTACCGCAAAGCGATACACAATATGACCGCCGCTCAGTCCTGCACATTCTCTCCGCAAATATCAATCAGGCTTTTGTTTCCATCGCCTACTCCATCCCCTACTGCAACTTTTATGTACAGTATGTAAATAAGTGTGTGCATGTGTGCGCTTGCTTTTTTGTATGAGTGCTTCTCTGTCTATGAGTGTGTGTGTGTGTGTGCCTGCTTGTGTGTGTGTTTTATGTGTCTCTATGTGTATGTTCACTATGTTCACTGCCATCACTGTCACTCCAATATCAGATCACACACACACACACACACACACACACACACACACACACACACACACAAGCAGGCACACACTCACACACATGCACGCGCGCGTGCACACACACACTCACACACACGCACACACATGCACCCATACACACACACACACACACACACACACACACAGGCACACACACACAGGCACATGCACAGATACACCCAGAGAGAGAGAGAGAAAGAGAGAACACACACAGAATACACACAGAAAACGCAGAACACACACACACACACACACACACACATACACACAGACACACAGAGAGAGAGAGAGAAAGAAAGAGAACACACACAGAATACACACAGAACATGCACATACACACAAATACACACACGCAATCACACACACACACACACACACACACACTCACTTCTCAGCTCCAGTGGTCTCACACAGTGCTGCATCTCACAAAATGTACTCAGAGATGTCTGTGTGTGTGTGTGTGTGTGCATCTGTGTGTGTGTGTGTGTGTGTGTGTGAGGGTGTGTGTGTGCATGCGTGTGGGCGTGTTTGTGTAATTTTTCATGTACATGTGTGTGTGTGTGTGTGCTGGTGCGTGTGTGTGTGTAGGTATGTGTCTGTGTGTGTGTGTGTGTGTGTGCCTGTGCTTGTCTGTGTGTGTGTGTGTGTGTGTGTGTGTGTGTGTGTGTGTGTTCCTGCATGTTTGTGTTTGTGTGTGTGTGTGTGTTCCTGCATGTTTGTGTTTGTGTGTGTGTGTGTGTGTATGACCATAGCATCCAGCACCCAGAGCAACCCTTCGCTTAATACCACCATCTACAAGCCGATGGCTATAAAGTCCTGAATGTACACATAAATTCATTTATTTTATAGCCCCCCCATGGATGAAATTCCACAAAAGTTGGCATACTCCCAGAGGGTGTCAGGTTAATCACACACATGAAATTTGGTGCAGTTCATAACATCTCATCTGAAGATAGGGGCGATTAAAGCAATAATATATTGCATTTTCAATTTTTACCATGGGGGTGCAAATCACAAATGACTGGTTATAAGCTAGGTTGATGCAGGCTCTTGAGACCAACATAGTTGAAACATGCCCACCAAGTTTCATGTGCCCCGGTGTTACGGTGTCCCTGGAATCCTTGACCAAGAATATGACGGAAAAAAAAACCAAAACATGCAAATCTCTAGCTATGGTGAATGGTGTGAGGATGTGGGGCTATTCTAATTCCAAAGGCCAAGAGAACTTTATCAGGATGCATAATATCCTGGATCCATGAAATAGCTGGTCTTTAAAAATAAAAACATATAAAAAATCCTCCTGCTCCTATGGGAATTTAACATAGGGGTCAAATACTTATGCTCCCTATTTATTTATTTGCGACAGATTCTTCAATCACATAGAAAATTGGTGTCCTTTGTGGTTTTATTTTTACCCATTTTTTAATTAAGGCATTAAGATCAATTGTCAAATGATGATTTTATATTCCTCTTTTTAGGCAACTTTAGCATCATGGTATTAAATACATGTTCTCCCCACTGCATATAACCAGGTTTTATTCTATAGGCCTACCATGTTTTATTGTTTGACTGCCACTGTATTAGTTTTATCTCTGATATTGGTATTTTCTTCTAGGAAAGACTTGTGCAGGTTCAGGAGCACTTGGGACGACCAATACGGACGTTAATGACAGAAGTAGACAAGCACTGGAACAAGACATTCCACATGCTGGAGAGGCTTCATTCAGAGAGAGAAGCTGCGGGTGCAGCCATGACTTCTATGCAGACTAACTTCATATCAATGACGTCAACAGGCTTGTTTTGTATTGAGGAGTGCCTGGGTGTAGCCTGATAAACCAGCCTAAATGGATTGGATGTCTAATTTAGTCTGGCCTCGATCAATGGATACAACGGAACATAGACCTCTGAAGTTCGCCTACAAAAAGGATCCAAAGCTGCCATCTTTGCCCATATAAGGAGATCCGGGAGTTAATTGAAGCTAACTGCCTATGGCAAGTTGCATTATAAGTTAGCTTTGGGGTAGCAAAAATCAAAGTGTGCCGTCTTCACCTGCCGAAGATCACGGTATCCACTAGACGGCAGTGGACAAAACTGTGTAGTGAAAAACGTCTGCATTTCAAATATCATCATCCCCGCGAGAGTTTAACAGGTGCGATTATTGAAAATCCCCATGTTATTTTCCCATAAAAAAATCTCAAGATACCGGATCTCCTTATTTGGGCAAAGATGGTGGCTTTTTTGTAGGCGAACTTCAGAGGTCTATTGTTGATGAGCACAACCCGTTGTCTTTCAAACCGTGTCTGTGCCTATAGGCCAACGCTCCCTCAAAACCCCGCCCCAGAGCCCTCTGCCCCGCCCGCATTGATTCAAAACACATCTCTGCGTTGTGATTGGTTTAGTTGCCATCTGCCAGATTCAGGGCAGTGTTTTCAAAATGTTCAATGGTCCGAGGCCAGACCCAAATGCAGGCAAAACATTTTGCCGTCCAGCAGTTGGCGCTGGTTTTCCAGGCTAGCCTGGGTGTGCATTTGATGTGGCTACTAGTGTTTTTATAACCCACGCCCACCTGACCCATTTTGGAGATTCAATCCGTCCCGCCCGACCCGACAATATAGAAATGAACTAGATGTACCGCAAAGCGATACACAATATGACCGCCGCTCAGTCCTGCACATTCTCTCCGCAAATATCAATCAGGCTTTTGTTTCCATCGCCTACTCCATCCCCTACTGCAACTTTTATGTACAGTATGTAAATAAGTGTGTGCATGTGTGCGCTTGCTTTTTTGTATGAGTGCTTCTCTGTCTATGAGTGTGTGTGTGTGTGTGCCTGCTTGTGTGTGTGTTTTATGTGTCTCTATGTGTATGTTCACTATGTTCACTGCCATCACTGTCACTCCAATATCAGATCACACACACACACACACACAAGCAGGCACACACTCACACACTGCAAAAACTGAAATCTAACCAAGTGTAATTATCTTATATTAAGGTAAATAGTCTATTTGGGGGCCAAGCAGCGAAGCTGCGAGGACCCCATTGTGTTTGTTAGTTTTCTTATTATTATTATGCTTCCGCCATGGGAGTCAATGGCAGCCCATAGAACCGACTGGTGAAAAGTTGTGAAATTTGGCACCCTGATTAGGGACAGTCCCATTATTCATGTCACCAAGTTTTATGTCGGCAACTCAAGCCCTCTAGCGCCACCAACAGGTCAAAGTTGGACGTGCGTTCACGCACGTAACTTTTGAACCCTTGGGCCAATTTTCAAAAACCAGGTATCTTTGTAATCCCTGGACAAGCCCGAGTTCAACGCACCCTGTGACGTCATTTTCCGCCATGATGGATTTTCCGCCATTTTGGATTTTATCAAAAACACTTAAAATGTATTGGAGGTCACAATTTTTATCTGATTTTCACCAAATTTGACACAGAGCATCTTCAGCCCATGACAAATCCAGCTCGTGCTTTTGGTCTTCGGAACTTTTACCGTTCGCCCATAACAGCCAATCGAAATCCGCGGCAAAGCCGCTAAACAGGAAGTGGGATCATATTTCAGCAACCCTTGCACGCATCAAAACCAAACTTACTACATTGACTCAAAACCCCATCAGAAGGAGGCTCAAGAAATTTGGTGACCTTTGACCTCTAGGGGGTGCTGCAATTAGCAAAAAGGCATTTTGGCCTGTAGCTGTTGATGTGTTTGAAATTAAAACTTGCTACTGGTGCCTGGTTATACTGTTAAAGGTCCTTAGGATGACCCAGCTCAATTTGTGACATCATCATATTTAATTCAGCTGCCATATTGGATTTAATCAAAATCCCTTTAACATTTCCACAGGTCACAAAATGTATCCGATCTGCACGAAACTTCACAGGGATGATCTTCAGCCTGAGTGTAACATAGGCCTTGCTTTTCGGAAGGATATCTTAAACCGTTTGCCCGCAACATCTAATCGAAATTGACGGCGAAGCCGCCGAACAGGAAGTGAGCTCGCTTCTCGGCCAATCTTGGGTTGTTTGAAATCAAAATTCTTGTGACTGCTTAAAACTACATACCTGACGTAGCAACATTGAGTTACCGTGGCAACTCTGGCCTTTTTGTCCTGCCTGCTTGGCCCCCACATTGCTGCTTGCAGCTATATTTTGTATTGTTTTAAGTATGAAAATACTTACCTAGTGCTCTCTCAAAAGATAATTTCACTTAATTTAAGGAGACTTTGACTTATTTTAAGGAGTCTTATCAAGATAAATTGACTTACTGCACTGGCAGATAAATTTGCTTGTTTTACGACTAATTGACTTACTGCACTGGCAGATAATGTTTTCTTATTTTCAGGAAGAATTGACTTAAAATAAGACAATTTTTTCTTAAAGGTAGGGTATGGAATTAGCTTTTTTGGTCATTTTTGCAAAATCACTTGAAATCCTATTCCTAACCCACTTACAGCCACTGAGTTGGAAGTACTGAAATGGAAATTAAACATGTCAATCATCTGCGGAACGGGCAGGGCTCGAAAAACTCCAGCCAATAGAATTCTAAACCCCATACCATCATTTCACAGCTCATTTGTCAATCTAACGGTCTTCCTCTTCCTCCTCCCCCTCCCCCCCGCGCGCGCGACCCGTTCGTGCACATAGCACGAAAGCTGTTGACCGCGAGTCAGTGCTGAAACGAAAGTAACTAGGCCTGCTACACGTCCCATAATGTTCCCCTCAAATTGTATGTGTCACTTCATTTCTATACATAGGCCTACTAAGGCAGCGGATACCTACGGAAACTCAATCACCCACGCAATAAATAAGCTATGTAGCAGAAATTACATTTTACCGTGACTCGAAGAGTGTTGTAAACATGAAATCGAAACTTAACCGCTTGGAGCTACAGTGGAATAGGCGAACCAGCGGGCCAGCACTAAACTCGGATATTTCAGAAGATAAACGCCCTGGTAAGAACCAAACCAGATTCTGTTCAAATATACACACCTATGGCTACTGAAAGATGTAAGGTAGCCTATATCAAATGTTATTTTGGTGTATTAAAATGCATCTTTGTTTTAGAATTTCCGAACGAAAGGGCTGGTAGACTAAGGTGCTTTTACCATAATGTAGGCTATAAAATCATCTACCTTGTCTGATTTGTGGAACTATTACCTACAACCCTTTGGAGGTGAATAAAGAATGTAATTGGGGAAGTTGAT
The DNA here is from genome assembly GCF_963854185.1 of Sardina pilchardus. NCBI lineage: Eukaryota > Metazoa > Chordata > Actinopteri > Clupeiformes > Clupeidae > Sardina > Sardina pilchardus. Next base: position 5,204,060 of record NC_084999.1, on the reverse strand, counting down.
GTGGGCGATTGTATAGAGCTCATAGTGCTGTAGACGCCAGGCTGGCATTTCATTTAGCCTGGCTCGCTCTCGCGCATAATTTTCGTTGGTGCATGGAGGGCGGGACTTGAGGTTGTATGTATTCAAAATCTGCCGGCCGTTTTGCGAATTCCGTACCCAACCTTTAAATTAAGTGAAATTATATCAAAAGAAAGCACTAGGTAAGTGTTTTCGTACTGAAAACAATACAAATGAGTTTTTTTGCCTTGATATAAGATTAAAAGACTTGGTTAGATTTTATTAGACAAGCCATTTTTTGCAGTGCACACACACATGCACGCGCGCGTGCACACACACACTCACACACACACAGGCACACACACAAAGGCACATGCACAGATACACCCAGAGAGAGAGAGAAAGAGAGAACACACACAGAATACACACAGATAACACAGAACACACACACACACACACACACACACACACACACACACACACACAGAGAGAAAGAGAGAGAGAAAGAAAGAGAACACACACAGAATACACACAGAACATGCACATACACACAAATACACACACGCAATCACACACACACACACACACACACTCACTTCTTAGCTCCGGTGGTCTCACACAGTGCTGCATCTCACAAAATGTACTCAGAGATGTCTGTGTGTGTGTGTGTGTGTGTGTGTGCATCTGTGTGTGTGTGTGTGTGTGAGGGTGTGTGTGTGCATGCGTGTGGGCGTGTTTGTGTAATTTTTTATGTACATGTGTGTGTGTGTGCTGGTGCGTGTGTGTGTAGGTATGTGTCTGTGTGTGTGTGTGTGTGTGTGCCTGTGCTTGTCTGTGTTTGTGTGTGTGTGTGTGTGTGTTCCTGCATGTTTGTGTTTGTGTGTGTGTGTGTGTGTGTGTGTGTGTGTGTGTGTGTGTGTGTGTGTGTGTATGACCATAGCATCCAGCACCCAGAGCAACCCTTCGCTTAATACCACCATCTACAAGCCGATGGCTATACAGTCCTGAATGTACACATAAATTCATTTATTTTATAGCCCCCCATGGATGAAATTCCACAAAAGTTGGCATACTCCCAGAGGGTGTCAGGTTAATCACACACATGAAATTTGGTGCAGTTCATAACATCTCATCTGAAGATAGGGGCGATTAAAGCAATATTATATTGCATTTTCAATTTTTACCATGGGGGTGCAAATCACAAATGACTGGTTATAAGCTAGGTTGATGCAGGCTCTTGAGACCAACATAGTTGAAACATGCCCACCAAGTTTCATGTGCCCCGGTGTTGCGGTGTCCCTGGAATCCTTGACCAAGAATATGACGAAAAAAAAAAAAAAAAAAAAAACTTTGACAACAACAATATGACTGCTTCGCTAGCTATGCTAGCGGCGGTCATAATAAATGCAGTCAATAAAGCCTTGACTAAAACAGTCTAGGCCATCGGTCAGCAACAGGTGGCCCGCCAGCTATATTTTTTGGTTATTTGTAGATTATTCCGGTAGTCCAGGTTTTAGGGCTGTCAAGCGATTAAAACAAAATCCCGAACTAATCTCATATTTTGAAATGAATTAAACTAGATTAAAAAGTGATTAAAGCGATTAAAAAGTAAAAATTCTCCCTGAAGACTTGAGTTTCTTAAATGGCATTAAAAGCAACACAAATCACAATTCCACACCCTCAAACATTGTTTGTGCCACATGTATAGCACAATATTAACAATGATAAGCATGATATTACATTAGTCTAAAAAGCTCTCCTTCCTTTGGGAGTAGAAACATGTAAGGACTTGGTGCTCGACATGTTTTGCTTGCAGATAAAAGTCAATTATGAGCCTGGTTGCGACCCACCCGCAAAACATGACATTATGTGGATGTCTCGCCTGTTACCCGCCCGACCACAATCAGGCACGCGCAACACTATACTCAGCCACCCGAAGAAAAGATGTGTGTGTCTCCAAAATCATTTCACTACTAAACTACTATGTTGACTATGTTGGGTCATAGGAGAACAAATTCCTCAGAAGAGATCTGAGATGGCCAGGCAGCTGGCAGAAGTCATGCACAAGGCTGTAGTAGTGGAGGCTGAATGCAAGTAAACACAGTCTATCCAGTCTGAAATTTCAGAGATAGAGTGTATCCACTTTTTATTAGTTTATCCACCTCTCAAAAGAGTTATTAACCAGTTGAAACGTTTACAGTTTTTCTCAGTCGCTTTGGAACATTTCTCGAATCATCCTTGAAATTTGCAAAACAGTAAGTGCATTCCTTGTGTCATTGTGTACGGATAAGACAGTCAAATGACTTTGTCATGTTGTCAATATGACAGTGTACTCTGAAGGGATGTTCTGATGTAAACCGTGAAGAATTGTACATAATAATTTGCATGGATGTGCCAAAATTTGTTTTGATGTGCACAAGTGACAATGATAGAACAGGTAGTTTTGAGAACTTAAATTCTGATCTGAGAAATGTACCAACGTGGTTGAGAAAAACTGTAACATTAAAAAATCACACTGTATTAACCACATTCACAATATACACTCATCAACACTGTAGCAACCATTTAATAACATTGGTATTGTTATAAACATTACTCAATAACCTCAACCATCATTAAACATGTTCTGGATGCCTTTTTGAAAAATTAGACACCGCATGGCACAGTCCACCTTACCGTGATCACCAAGGCCGTAGATTTGGTCTCAACTAACCCTAGGTGAGGACACGGCCTGACATAACCCAGCCCAGCCCCCCAACTACTTTGTATGCCTGATGGACTTACATATTTCCAGGAACTCCTGATGCTACAATGGAATATGGAAAGTAGCAGCAGTTTGAATTTTACATTTATAGCGCTGAGTCTGGAAATGCACCATTGTTTGATAATCTTTTATTTATCTGCATTGTGTAGGCTACACTCACACATGCATTACATACAAATAATACAGAAACCGGAAAATGTCTCAGATCCACTGTTTATTGCAACTGCAAGATTCTAACTTAAAGGAACACTTCACCGTTTTTTCATATTAAACTACGTTATTCCCTTAACTAAGACGAGTTGATACATACCTCTCACGTTTCAATGTGTGCACTCACTGGCTCTGGCGCGCGTCGCAACTTTGATAGCATTTAGCTAGCCCAATGCATTCATTAGGATCCAAAGTGCCTCATCGTTTTTTTTCCTCTTCAGTTGGGGCAGCCGTGGCCAACCCTCCGGAGGGTTGCCGGTTCGATCCCCGACCAGTCCACGGCTGAAGTGCTCTTGAGCAAGGCACCTAACCCCTCACTGCTCCCCGAGCGCCGCTGGTTGGGCATGGCAGCTCACTGCTCTGGGTTAGTGTGTGATTCACCTCACTGTGTGTTCACTGTGTGTTCACTGTGTGCTGTGTGTGTTCACTAATTCGGTTAAATTGGGTTAAATGCAGAGAAACGAATTTCCCTCACGGGATCAAAAAAGTATATATTCTATTCTATTCTATTCTATTCTATTCTATTCTTTTTAGAGGAGTTGAATCATTTCAAGTGCGATGCAACTCTACTGTATGTGATCACCACAGAATGATTGAAGCCATGTGTTGTATGACATCATTAAACACACCACCATCATTAAACACCAGAACTGTCATTAACATCAAGGAAGGTAACACTTAAAGCCTACCTTACACTGACAAGATTTGGGAAAGATTCTTGAAAGATTGTAGTCTTTTTAGTAAAGCTTGAATGAGGGGCATTAGAAGACTAGATTAAAAGACTCTTTCAAGAATCTTTCCCAACTCTTGTCAGTGTAAGGTAGGCTTAAGACATACTCAAACACTCAAACTTACTTCTGCCATTAATGTTGGAATCCTGTGTCCTCTCGAACAGGGGATCTGACGTTGTGCATCCTTTTGGAAAGTTGCCCATAAACCGTGACCTGAGAGTCACAATACAAAAGCAGATCCTATACATCTCCCTGCTAAAAAAGACAGGCATCAATTGAGCATGTGCTTGCACTACTCTCTCAAACATCCCTTACCCAGGTACTTCTGTTGTTCATCTTTCAGCATGGGATAGTATTGAACAATGTTCTTTGCCAGGGCAGTGATTTCTGGCTTTGAAGGGTACTGTCTCTGGCATTCATTCTCCATCCCCTGTTGCTCTTAGGATAGTTCCGGATCAGTCAGCATCGTACAGTAGTAAATCTTTGGGTATTCTGCTGTCTTTCTCTTTACCTGCTCTTTCCAGCTCAGAATATTCTTTGCGGACATGCTCAAGCTCCGTGTCTGTGTAGAGCACATATTCGGGGGGTATGTCGCTTTACTGTCTTTTCAGGGGTCATATTCGGCTGAGGTCTTCTCACAGAGGTGGTTGTCAGAGGCAGGGATGACTCACTCATGACTGTTGGGTCTCGGACAGAATCCTGTAAAACACAACAAAGTAATATACCACTGCAAAAACACTTACTGTGCTCACCCAGTGAGAAGAAACACTGTGATTGGCTGGTAAGGTGGCTATTGATTCTGAAAAACACCTGTGAAGTAGATATCAATGCTCATTGAATGGTCACTATAACAACCAGGGTGAACAACAGTGGAGGTATAGGGAAATGGGTCATATTGACCTTTCACACAACTTCCGTATTTTCTTTCCGTATTCTGGAAATACACAATGGTTGTGGAAATCTTCTTCCTCACCAGCAGATTATAGTGCTCTGGTGAAATGGGTGAGATCATATCCCTCAGATCAAACTTTGCCTTGTTATGAGTTGGAGTCAGGAGACTATCTATTAAGACTAGTTCATACTAGGATACAAGGAGGTTAATTCATCCCATACTGTACATAGAAATACCAAAGTAAAGTATGTAGTACATTTTGTTTGGTGTTCATGTGATGAAAGAAAGATCAAGATTTTTTTTTTTTTTAAATATATAAATAGCAAGAGACAATATAAAGTGCAGTGTGTGTACACAGTGCATGTGCAAGTGTGTACAAAGTGAAAAGTGTAAGTGCACTTTTTTTTTGTCTTGAATGTGTTCAGGATACGGGTGGCTTGAGGAAAGCAGCTCCTCCTCAGTCTCTCTGTTCTGGTCTTGTAGCAGCAAGTTTGCCTGATCGAGGTTGCCTGGCCTCAGTGTTCTGACAAGTCCATGGCCAGGATGTGAGGAGTCCTTACAATACTGTGGGCGCTGGTACATGCTCTTTCTTGTAGGCATACTGCAGGGTAGGGAGAGGTGCTCTGATGGTACATACTCTTGTAGGCATACTGCAGGGTAGGGAGAGGTGCTCTGATGGTACATACTCTTGTAGGCATACTGCAGGGTAGGGAGAGGTGCTCTGATGGTGTGTACTCTTTCTTGTAGGCATACTGCAGGGTAGGGAGAGGTGCTCTGATGGTGTGTACTCTTTCTTGTAGGCATACTGCAGGGTAGGGAGAGGTGCTCTGATGGTGTGTACTCTTTCTTGTAGGCATACTGCAGGGTAGGGAGAGGTGCTCTGATGGTACATACTCTTGTAGGCATACTGCAGGGTAGGGAGAGGTGCTCTGATGGTGTGTACTCTTTCTTGTAGGCATACTGCAGGGTAGGGAGAGGTGCTCTGATGGTGTGATTGGCATTTCGCACCACTCTCTGTAAGGCACTGCAGTCATGGTATGCCTATTCAATGGTATTACGATCGTGCAAAACGCTGAGTTGAGGTGGACCTACTTATCAAACATACTTGTATGTACATGTAAATATGACAATAGCAGAGCTCTCTGAGGAGAGGAGGGTGTCAACTTTAGAAATTATTCCCACTAATTAGGATGATTCAGCACAAAGTCTGGCAACCCAGCTGCTCAATCCTTAGGCGTGGTCTGACAATGTCGCAATGTGGGATCCGTCCATGTGTAAGCTCTAGCAACATTGCTGGACCCCCACTTCAAGACCCGTGGGTTTGGCAATCAGGACATTGTAGACCTCTGAAATTCACCTACAAAAAGCTACAGTACCATCTTTGCCCAAATAAGGAGATCTGGTATCTTGAGATTTTTTCTCTGGGAAAATAACATGGGGATTTGAATTATCACACCGGTTAAACTCTTGTGGGGATATTGTTTTGTTTTTTTTTGTCCTCTGCCTTCGAGTGGATACTGTGATCTTCATTAGGTTATGACAGCACACTGTTATCTTTGCTACCCCAGAGCTAATTTACAATGCAACTTGCCATAGGCAGTTAGTTTCAATTAACTCCCGGATCTCCTTACAGTATATGGGCAAAGATGGCAGCTTTGGATCCCTTTTGTAGGCGAACTTCAGAGGTCTATGCAACTTGCCATAGATAGCTTCAATTAACTCCCGGATCTCCTTATTTGGGCAAAGATGGCAGCTTTGATATTCCTTTGTGTAGGCGAATTTCAGAGGTCTATAATCCAGTCGGAATACTTCTCAAGCAGAGCCATCAAATCTCAGAATCCAGTTTCTTCATGGAACCTTTAGGAGCTCTTTGACAGGCAGGTCAGTGAGACAGCAGTGAATAGTCAATCCCCTCCCAATGCCACAGTCCAGATCAAAATCCAGATTAAAGAAGCAGGTACTTGATTTGGGGCCTTGTTTATGGGTATGTGTGAAGAATTACATTCTTGAGATTTATGGTAAAATATGAAACTGTAGTTCTAACAAAACCCATGTTTAAAATGGCTGCCGTGGCCTCCTGTGGTACCTATATGATTCTAAGCTGATCAGACCCCCTTTGTGATTTTTTCTACCAAATGTGATGCTTTAATTACAAAGTGATTGTGCTTCACTGCCCTACTGCAAATGGCAATATCTCTTGCACAGGAGAACAGTAGTACTAGCATCAGTGATTGTCTGCCACCCCCAGAAGTTAAATTTAGAAATCCAGTCCCTCAATGTTGTATTTCAAAAGTGAGAAGCTGCCATCTAGTGGTCATTTAAATGCTTGCTGAAATGCTGAAAAGCTGAAATGCTTTTTATCTGACTGCCCCTGTATTTTAACCCTTAGATGCATAGGCTACCAATACCTACACTCTTCCATGAGTGGGGTCAAAAATGACCCCAATTAGAATGCATGCGTTTTTTGCTGTAAACTCAAATAATGTCTTTCATTTTGGTTAAAGATGATGATTTGTATTATATATTTGTCAAAAAAATAATTATTTCATGTTGGACATGTTGATGTATCACTTTTTATTAACATTTTATTTCAAAACAGCTTTTAGAAAGGCAAAAAAGGTAAACATCCTAAAATTATCTCAACATAGGTGAATAGGGTAAAATTTTTAACTTAGAGATATCTTCATGAAACTTTACCAGTTGAATACTCACATAAATAGGAGAAAAAAACGTATTGCAAGTTTTCTGTATTTATGTTTGAATATGCTAATTAGGTAATGTCTAATTAAATATGCGCTAATTTGCATATATGTTTTGATGCGAAGAATCTGACCATTGGAAAAAGCCAGGTTGAAAATAGTTTTTTTGTAGTGTTAATATATCAAATAAAAAAACATTTACAGAGGTGATTATGAATAGCTTCTTTTGTTATCCAGTAAATCAGAAAATACTGCCAATTGGCTTAAAAAATTGATTTTCGCCCTATTTTTAGGCATAAAAAGTCATACAAATCAGGCCAACAACGCTATATCAACAAATCCCTCTGTAAATATCGCTTGGTGAATCCTGCTTCACAATGATAGGAAGAGCAGACATCAAAGGATCAAAAAGCGACGTCGCTATGAACGCTTGGCCGCCACATTATATGATGATACTTAGATTTATGTTGTTGTGTAAAAATAGCCTTCAGGATGGTGAGACTGCTGACATGAGATGTGATAATCAACAGTAAATGTATACCTGACTGCCACAGTTGATAAAAATCAAAAGATCCTAGGGTTAACTTTTGAAATTCCATATTAAATGCTTGGGGTCACTTTTGACCCCACTTATGCGGAACGGTGGTATTGATACAAAGACATTACTTTAAAAATATAACAATTAGACACAAATCGAAATGGCCTCATGTCAAAGACAACCTATTTGAGGAATACATGGAAGGTTAAATGAAAAAAAAAAAAAAAATTAAGAAGATACTGCAAGAAAACAACCTCTGGGGTCATTTTTGACCCCACTTATGCATCTAAGGGTTAAAGAAAACATTTATTTATTTACAATACATTATTCATTCACAAAGAAAATTAACGTCCTTAAAGGTTGAATAGTTCCTCATTGTTTCATTTAAGGCATTAAGATACATTTCCAAAAGATGATTTTATATTTAACTTTAAGCATGTGTTACAATACTTTTGGAGGGCACTGTAAGCGTGTGCACTACTAGTGCCCTCTGCTGGCCATCAAGAGTATCACGCTGTTGTGTTAGACACTGGGGTGGAGTAAGAGCCACCTCAACACCAG
>NC_084999.1:5183168-5190668 GCF_963854185.1 Sardina pilchardus | reverse complement strand
AGGCAGGTGAGTGTTGCGATCCTCCCTGCTTTGATGCAGGCTCATGACACAAGGCCCCTCTCACAGTGTGGCGGTGTGTGTCGGAAGAGCACACTTCCTGTCCAGTGGGTCTGAAGCGGAGAAGTGAGAGAGGATGTGACAAACAGGATACTCCAGGGAAGGGAGAAGCACCTCTTTCTCTCTCTCTTTTTCTCTCTTTCTTTCTCTCTCTCTTTTTCTCTCTTTCTTTCTCTCTCTCTCTCTCTCTCTCTCTCTTTCTTTCTCTCTCTCTCTCTCTCTCTCTCACTCTCACTCTCGCTCACACACACACACACATACCCTCACGCATAGAGGCGCAAACAGACAGACACACACACGCACACACACACACACACACACACACACACACACACACACACACACACACACACACACACAAGAAGTGCATACTTACACAGACACTCACTCTCATTCTCGCACACAAAACATGCAGACATACACACAACAACACAAGTGCAGACAGACACTCATAGAAACTCATACTCAGTTACACACACACACACACACACACACACACACACACACACACACACACACACACACACACACACACACACACACACACAGCTCACAATGGGCTCTCTCTGTAACACCTGTTAGGATCACTGATTCTCGTGTCTCTGAAGCTGTTCCCTCTGTCAGACATGAAAGGACAAACGACGTGGAGGAAGGGCAGCGTGATGACACGGCGGAAACAGGACCCCTGCACCACAGGTCAGCTTTCAGCTCACACAGCCTGACCTCCCCTGACTCCTCAGCTGGCGCTGGGACAGGCCCCTAGGTCACATCTGGGCCAAATCAAACAACAAGCGTACAATGAGGATGGGAAAGGGCCTTTAATGGCCTGATGCATCCTACATATCTTACCAACAATCAACAAGACACATTCACATTATTATTATTTATTTTTTCATTTAACAGAATGTAATATTAAATAGCTACTCTGGCTATCACCATGCTAAGCTCAATCCGTTAATATTGAATATTAGTCTGGGAAGTCTGCGCTTTTTTCCCTACTGCACAAGAAGCGTGATCAATGGGCATAGTTCAAATAACGTCTGTACCATAGGATAGTCCATCAACCAATCAATTCAACTCAAGTTCATTGAATGAGTATTTTTGTATTATTTCATTCATGATATGATGAGAATATTTGTGTACCACATGTAAAATGTAAAAACTGGATGCAAGGTTGTGAACTAAGTTGTGGCTGTATGATCTTTTCAAAAGCATTTTTTCCTACTGTACATGAACACACATTAACACACATCACATCAGTACACACACACACACACAGGTGCATGTAAGGTAAAAGTTTGTTGAGGGTTGGATTTAGGGGTACTTTATGATGAGTGTGTTGAGGGTTGGATTTAGGGGTACTTTATGATGAGTGTGTTGAGGGTTGGATTTAGGGGTACTTTATGATGTCTGTGTTGAGGGTACTTTATGATGTCTGTGTTGAGGGTACTTTATGACGTCTGTGTTGAGGGTTGGATTTAGGGGTACATTATGATGTCTGTGTTGAGGGTACTTTATGATGAGTTTGTTGAGGGATGGATTTAGGGGTACTTTATGATGTCTTTGAGTGTGTTGAGGGTACTCTATGATGAGTGTGTTGAGGGTACTTTATGATGAGTGTGTTGAGGGTACTTTATGATGAGTGTGTTGAGGGTACTTTATGATGTCTGTGTTGAGGGTACTTTATGATGAGTGTGTTGAGGGTACTTTATGATGAGTGTGTTGAGGGCACTTTATGATGAGTGTGTTGAGGGTACTTTATGAGTGTGTTGAGGGTACTTTATGATGAGTGTGTTGAGGGTACTTTATGATGTCTGTGTTGAGGGTACTTTATGATGAGTGTGTTGAGGGTACTTTATGATGAGTGTGTTGAGGGTACTTTATGATGAGTGTGTTGAGGGCACTTTATGATGAGTGTGTTGAGGGTACTTTATGAGTGTGTTGAGGGTACTTTATGATGAGTGTGTTGAGGTGTGTTGAGGGTTCTTTATGATGAGTGTGTTGAGGTGTGTTGAGGGTTCTTTATGATGAGTGTGTTGAGGTGTGTTGAGGGTTCTTTATGATGAGTGTGTTGAGATGTGTTGAGGGTTCTTTATGATGAGTGTGTTGAGGGATTTGCAGTGGAGGCATCTGGAGGACGTCCTCTGCGGTGTCCTTGTCTGTCACTATGGCAGCCAAGTATCTCCTCACAGCTGAGGGCCTTTTGTAGAAACACCGCCTACCTCTCTCAACGTGTGTGTGTGTGTGTGTGTGTGTGTGTGTGTGTGTGTGTGTGTGTGTGTGTGTGTGTGTGTGTGTGTGTGTGTGGTATGTCAAGCAAGAGGAAGTGATGATGGTGATAGGACGGTGATAAGAGTTGAAACAGGCCTCTCTCTTGACCTCTGCTCCTCTTACACATGGCCATCTTGAACTCACATATCCCTACTCTCTCTCTCTCTCTCTCTCTCTCTCTCTCTCTCTCTCTCACACTCACACACACACACACACACACACACACACACAGACACACGCACACGCACACGCACACGCACACGCACACGCACACACACACACACACACAGCTTTAGACTAATAATTGAAATACATATTTAAGAAATAAAAACAATTGAACCAATTAAAATGTTTTTGTTTTTGTCAGGAACCAACTTTATGTATGATTATACGGTACATGACAGCACATGTGAAAATATTCATTGTCATAATGTTGCCTTATTTACTTTTGTCAGTTGCAGCATCGAGGTGCACTACCATCAGTTACCATGTGGAGGAGCTCTATTGATGCTTGTTCTCTGCAAGGGGAATGTGAGAGGGAAACCAGAGCAATGCTAAGATAAAATACCTCTCTCTCTCTCTCACACACACACACACACACACACACATAGAGAGAGAGTAGCATATCAGACAGGCATCAAAAGCAAGCCTACAGTCGAGGAAACCTTACACCACTTCAGAGGAGCAGCATTTGTCTCTCCCACAATGTCACTTGACTGATGCGTGTCCGCCCGTGACTGAGAAAGCTGATTACTCTCCTGAAAGAAAGTGAAATAAATAAAGGAATAAAAAAAATGGCATCACTGTCAGACATGAAATTTAGAAGAATGTTTTGCTTCCGAGCGGACTTTTCTTAATATTCTGAATATTATTTGAGATACAGTATACTCCATGTTACTCTGGTGTGTGTGTTTTTTTTTAACACATTGTTTAATTATTTAAAATCAAACATCAAACATGAATTTAAACATGTATTTATATGTGAACAATATTTGCAGGCTTTCACTGGCAAATTGTTCAGTTTGCTCCTGAACGTCTTTAAATCATGTAGACATTGTGTTTGAATGTTTGAGCTGCAGATTGCCAACACGCCCATTTGGGTCACAGACCTCACCTTTAAGAGATGTCAGCCCTGACCCCTGGCCCAGTGACCTTCCCTTTAAGAGATTGCAGAACTGACTTCTGGGCTGGTTACAGCAAAGCCTTAGGTCAACAACAATTGTCACTGTTACACCTACAGCCCACTGATTTATAAAGAATACCTGGATAGAGCATCTACGTCAAAATTCTGAAGCCTACATGGCGGCGGCCATTATGGGACCACTTGCCATAGGAATGCATAGACAGTAAAAGACAGTAAAAGAATGTTGCCGTTCTGCAACAATGGAATTGGAACACCACGCCGCCATTATGGGACCACTCGGGACAGTTCCATTGGCTTCATTGTTGATGGGTCAGCAACAATGAGATAGTCTATCCAGGTATTCTTTATAGATCAGTGCTACAGCCCCACCACTGTGTCTGGGCCAGGATAGGACCGGACTGGGGCCGGGTCTGTGCCGCATGCAGTTTGGACTGCTATCAGAGCACAGAGAGGAGCATGGCACTGGGCCAGAGACATTCCAATGAGGAGACACTGCTTTCAAAGAATCTCCCGTAGAAATAAACGGGGTTGGTTCTTAACGCAAACATGGCAGTCGTCTATACGCATATATAGTCCGCCCCTTCTGCCAACAAAACTTGGCGTGAGAATAGATCATGCCAATCATGTAGTGTGTTGTCAATACATTGTGCCAAGCATGTGTTGTGATCTCGCAGCTGGAGCAAGGTTGACGTTGTGAGGCTTTGCACGCGTGCATTTCTGCCCCAAATAGATGCCCTGTAAGTGCCCAGAGTGCATTCCAATATGGCCGCCGAGTCGAGGGACTAATAGGACTTCGCCTGAGCTTCCTAAACAGAAGCACAGAGAGGATTTTGCGTGGAGGAGTGTGTGTGTTTCTCTTTCTGTATGTGTGTGTGTGTGTGTGTGTGTGTGCGCCTCTGTGTGTCTGTGTGTGTGTGTGTGTGTGTGTGTGTGTGTGTGTGTAATGCCTTGAGTAATGTGTAAAATCAAATTGTAGAGCAGTTATGAATACACTGACAGGTGTGGCTCTAGTAGAAAGATAACGGCTGGAAGCTTGAGCTTTATTCATGAGGCTAACATCATCGGCATTTCACAACCATAACACAATGCTTAATGTCATGCTTTCCGCTATCATTGAGAATAATACTGTACTGTCATGTTTTTTATTAGTGATCATTACTGTATGGTTACATGTGATACAGACACTGTAACACCAATGTTACTTAATCCTGTCATGAGAATGACTGTTATTATGCTGTTTTGCCATTTGTAATGAATGGTCTTACTGACAGCATCTGAAAAAAAAAAAAAAACTGTCCTTATAACATGTTTATTATTTATGAGAGAAATTGCCATAGATGTAATAGATACATTTGAACATTATTGATGTGAAGTGGCAATATTGTTTACAACGTTGCCAAGATGCTCAGAAGCCTCGAGGCCAGCCCCAAAAGCAGTGCCAGGAACCTGGAGCCACGCAGGCAAACAATGAACAGACAAATTGAGCTGCTCCTTGATAGATTTGTGTTTGGCTTCCAAATCCCAGGCTGGATGTTGTCCTCGGCCACTCTCCTGAGTCCTGTGTGTCTTCGCCTTGTATCTGGGAAGCACTTACAAGTCTGGGGCCCTGACACGGGGGATTCAATACTGTCCACTTCCCCGTGATTACACAGCCCACAAGACAAAGGGAGACAAGGCTGGCTGTGCATTCATTTGCCTGGGCGAGAGAGAGAGAGAGAGAGGGATGGAGAGAGAGAGAGGGAGAGAGAGAGAGAGAGTAAATGAAGAATAGAGAGAGATAACTGAAAGAGGGAGAACTGCTTTCCTTGTTCTCTCTCTCATACAGACACACACACACACACACACACACACACACTCTCTCTCTTTCTTTCTCTCAGGCCCAGCAAATGCAAATCATCAATCTGGCATGCAGGCAGTGTCTCTGTTTAATAGCTGATAGTATGTCTCCAAAGCCTCCTTTGCCTCTTTGTCTAAAATGACGTATAATGGCCCCCCTTATCAGCTCCAAGCGCGCCTATTCCACACACACACACACACACACACACACACACAAGCATGCGCGCACACACACACACACACACACACACTACTTGCTCTAGTTGAAGGTTGGATCAACGCACACAAAACAGATTGACTTGCAAGTGAGGATAATTCAATCTATGAGTTTAACCTGAAATTAGTATGCAATATCATGAGGAGCGAGTGCACCAGCCAATAAAGGTTTCATCGATGCATTTGAGAGAGATAAGTGAGACACTCTTACTATATGTAATAAGTATGACTGTGTGTGCTTTTTTTTGTGTGTGTGTGTGTGTGTGCGTGTGTGTGTGTGTGTGTGTGTGTGTGTGTGTGTGTGCGCATACATGTTAACAACTATTCCTTCTGTTTGCAGTAAGCAGAGTAGCTGGATGATGTCTTCATATATCATTCATATAATGCATCCACTTGGACCCATAGCTGAGTGCAGGTTTCTGATTGGCTTCTGATTGATTCAGAATCCAGAGAGGCAAGTAGGCCACAGGGCCACTCTAACTGATACACTTCTTTCACCTCCAGTCAGTAAAATTCAATTGTTTTCCATATGGAACATGGTGACTGGCCATTACAATGTGTCTCAAGTTAGGATCAGCAAAGTGCAAACCGAAAAAAAATCAAGACTTCTAAAAATGTGAGGTGCTCAAAGTTATAAAATAATTAAACTTGTCAGGGTGCATTTTTTCCCCAACAATGTGTCGCTGCTTAGCTTCCTGCCTTAGCTAAGTCAGAGAGCTAGATTTAGCTAAATATACTGTATCATAGCAACAACATGCTATTTAGCTAAATATAGAATATCAAAGCAACAACATGCTATTTAGCTAGATATATCAACTTTGGGTTGCACTCTGTGCACGTTAAATGCGCTATATAAATAAAATGACTTGACTTGACTATACCATATCACAGCAACAACATGTACACAATCAACATCGACCTTGCATGTTTTTAACACTCATTAATTTGAAATACTCGTGTTTTAGAGGTGAAAAAAACGACAACATTTGAACGCTTCCATACCCAGCCAGAGTGGACAGCAGGTGAGCTTGAGTGTGACGGACAAGGCTCCAGTCTCTCATACTGTCGTCTCAGTAACTTTAGCGTCCTGCAGCAGTGTAGTGTGTGGTGACTGTGACAGGAGCAGCTGAGACTTGAGCAAATGAGACATGTTTTTAAACATTTCATGGATACTCTGTTTGTTTATATATCCATGCAGCTGTTTATTTAAACTATTTGTTCGTATAATTTCTTCATTTACCTTTTGGCACTCCTAACACCTCTTTGTAGGAGAAAGACTATCATCACGCATCACGAATACACACAAATAGCTCGGAACGCCAAGCGCCAGCTCCTCGGAACTCCACCGACTCCACAACAGCACTGCCCCAGCCCCCTCATATCTCCGTGTCCACGGCAACACTGGTCCCAGGGGTCAGAGGTCAGTATAGAGGAAATGAAGTCTCTATTACCTCTAGTCTGCAGTCGCCGCGCTGAAGAGTAATACATGCATGCTCCCCGTGCTTCTACTAGGCCAGTACATTAGTATTGACTATTCATTTCTCCAACTCTGGCAGTGATGTATGTGGCCACGGCATAAGTAATGCATATATAACTTACAGCCCTTTAAATATACATTTAGTGGAGCTGAGGCGGCCCATGACTCTCGGCTTATCTGCATTCTAGGGTTGGTGGGATCCATCACTGTTTATGAATCCCAGCACAGCGTAATTCCTGCACATTTGTCCAGGAGAACACACAGGCGTGAGAGCACGCACGCGCGCACACACACACACACACACGCACACACACACGCACACACACACGCACACACACACGCACATATACACATACACAGACACAAAGGTGTGCTTTCTTTCCCACCCCCCTCGCCTCTCACAATGAATATCATGTAGAAACATTTTGAATATACAGCGGGATAGCATCTTGAATTATTTTCCGGAAATTCCCACAAATATTTTATGAGATTGGGGCAG
>NC_084999.1:5163168-5178168 GCF_963854185.1 Sardina pilchardus | reverse complement strand
CCATCAGAGACCGAATCATAAGTACAGTAAAAAGCGCTGGTGTGATTTCCCCCACTGAAATGTCTCCTTCGACTACTACACACACACACACACACACACACACACACACTGCCAGGCAGAAGAGAGCTGAGGTGCTGGTTCTGTAACAGCTGCTCGGGAAGGCCAACACCATGCCTTCACAGCCTACAGCACTGCTTTTTGTGTTGTGAAACATGGCTCGTGTGTTCCTCGGGTCTAGAACAAGAACGAGCACATGTTCTCAGCTCAGCCCCCTCAGCAGTGGCAGGGGGTGGTGTGTGTGTGTGTGTGTGGGGGGGGGGGGGTCGTGTTGAACTGCGGCAGCGGTGATGTAGAACAAGCACGAGCACACAGTCAGCCAGACCGAGATGTGTGAGCTGACTCCCGAGGTCAGCTGCACGCACGCACACTCACACACACACACAGACACACATGCACACACACATACACACACACGCATATATACACACATACTGTATATACAGTACATGCCCCTTACACATGTGTAGAGTACACCCATGTGCACTCATACACAAAACTAAGAACACAAATACACACATAACACAAGCACCACACACACACACACACACACACACACACACACACTCACACACACACACACAGCGTGTCATGACTAGCACTGTGTAGAGCGTGATCATCCACCATGAGTAAAGCCACATGCTGCTCTGTCCTCCTGGTGCAACTCATTTGGTCTTCAATAAAATATTGTATAAAATATATATCTGTGTGTGTGTGTGTGTGTGTGTGTGTGTGTGTGTGTGTGTGTATGTGAACATGTACAGGTGTGTGTGCATGGGTGTGTGTGTCTGTGAGGACGTGTGTGTGTGAGAGAGAGTGTATGTGTCCATATGTGTGTATGTGTGTGTGAGAGAGATAGATAGAGAGAGAAAGAGACAGTGTGTGTATGTGTGAAGGGTGTGTGTGAGGTGCCTGTAATTAGAGTGACAGCGTCAGATGAAATGTATTTTCTCTGTCGAGAGTGCCGTCCCCGTAGAAACCACTTCAATTTACTTTGTCTCGTAGAGAACAATAGCGTCCCGCCGGACCCCCCCCCCCGCACAAAGGACCATTACAAAAGCACATCCATATTTAATACGCTCCCAAATGTTTGGTGCCAGTTACAAATGGAGACACAGTAAAGTATTCATGCCATGCAACCAACAGGGCCATGTATTAGTCATACTCATGTAGAGAAGAGAAACATATTCACTTGCTTATATTCATTTGTTGTCAGGATGCATTGGGCCTCACTGAGAAGAGGATGAGGCCTCAGGAGAGGAGAGAGGAGAGGAGAGGAGAGGAGAGGAGAAGAGAGGAGAGGAGAGGAGAGGAGAAGAGAAGAGAGGAGAGGAGCTGCTTTGAGATGTCAGATGAAGAGAGGGTGGTTTAGTTAAAGGTCAAAGTGCAGCTAGATGTTAAGACTACATGCATGGTTGAGCGAATGTGTGTGACAGATAGTTTGGTTTGAAGGAAATTAAACTGCAGATATGACCAATAATGATGATGAGCATAGTTTAGCAAAAAGGAATTCTTACAATGATATACTGCTTGCATATTTATTAAAACTAACATCTCATTAATAAAAAAAACAATATTTTATACTGTATTGTATTAACAACAACCATGCTTGCCAATAACTTAGCTTTGTTTACAAAGAACTCATGCTTGGTCCAAATACTGGAGCTGAAGTCCTAGTCTGTGCGCTGATCAGGTACAGATTACTTGGGGTTTAAACTGCAGTGTTGTAGTGTTTATTTATAGAATTGATTGTTTACCGGGTAATTATACACACACTTTCTGCCATTTCCCTCATGTTCAGCCACGCTTCTCCCTGACAGCAGAGCAGCTCAGGTTTATAATTGACTTGCATATGAAGGAGCGAAGGAATTCCTGAGCGCTGATTTAATTTTAATGTCATTTTACTTTAATATGCAATTAGTCCAGAGCTCATTCGGGCATGCCCAAAGATCAGAATTAAATTAGTGTGGATGTGTGCAGTACAGCCCAGAGTGCAGGCATTGTGTGAGGTCGACACATTATCAACAAATACGCCAGCACTTTCCAGCTACAGACTGACACAGAAATTAAAGGGGGGGGGGGGGGGAGAGATATTGTTAACAGAGAATTAACAAGGTCCAAGTTCACTGTTGACAAAAACACTGTTGAAAATCCAAAATTGAATAACCGCCATTCTATGAAATTTATTTTCATTTACTTTCATTCGTATATATATTATTTTGAATAATATATTGTTTGTACCAAATCATATTATTTGGTGGTTGTTTTGAGGACACTTTAGTCGTACTTTTCTTTGTTGATAACATGCCTGTATTGCTGAAAAAGAGCACAGACTATCAGCAGTGTTTTGATGGCGTAATAGAGTTATGTGTTTGCATAAGAAGCATCCTAAAGTACGTGTGTGTGTGTTGATGATATGATTGTGGAGCTGCCATGTGCCCTCTGGCTAACTGTTACTGAACAGTTGCTGTTGCCAAATAAATCAAAGATTTTATAATTGTGTTGTATTGATATTGTTTTGATACATTCATTCAAACACTTGGCGATTACACACACACACACACACACACACACACACACACAGAGAGAGACTGCATTTTCCTGCCCTGAAGGTGAGACTAGAATCAGTTCTCTCACAACAACACACACACAAAAAAGCATTACAGCACAAACATAGTCACTGACAACACAAAATCACGCAGCATATTAGTAAACTGCAACGGAGGGGAGGGAGCCCTTTCTCTGGCATTACAGGGACAAGGAGTGGCATGAACAGAGAAACATAAAGTGGATGTTCGCCATGGTGTTACATGCCAGAACAAAGGTAAGGATTAATAGTTACAAAATGAAACCCTGCTAGGAATGCATGTTTACCTCTGGTTATATGCATAGCAAATGCTGAGAGAAAGAAATTGAAAATAAAAACAATTAAAATTTCAACACAGCAATGTGCAGAGGAGCATATCGTAATGGCTACATGCCGGAACATAAGTTAAAAGTCTTACAGAATTTATAGTACATGGAGCGGTGTTTCACTGGGTGTAAGTGAAAGAGGAATTTGCATGGGCATGAATTAGAGATGCAGCACAACACAAGTTTTTACTACTGTAGGCACCAATCAAAATTAATTATTTCTATTGTTAATTTTTCATTGGCCCAGGACCAGACTGAGAGAGTGCATTAGTTACTTTGCATCCTCTAAATCTTTCATGGCAAGCTGTTCGGCAGGAAAACAAAATTGCCGTCTAGAGGAAAACAACAAGGATGACAGTGATGAGGAGGTTCCCTCTCCCTTCCTCTCATCTCTTCTCCTCTCCTCTCCTCTCCTCTCCCTTCCTCTCCTCTCTTCTCCTCTCCACTGCACTCATCTCTTCTCTTCTCCTCTCCTCTGCTCTCCTCTCCTCTCCTCTCCCTTCCTCTCCTCTCTTCTCCTCTCCACTGCATTCATCTCTTCTCTTCTCCTCTCCTCTGCTCTCCTCTCCCCTTCTCTCCCTTCCTCTCCTCTCTTCTCTTCTCCTCTTCTCTCCTCTCTTCTGCTCTCCTCTCCTCTCCTTTGCACTCCTCTCGTCTACCCTTCTCTCCTCTCCTCTAGTGTCACAGTCCTTGCGGTAGCACTCCAGAGGATCTCACACACACACACACACACACACACACACACACACACACACACACACACACACACACACATATGTGTTCACCTGATCTAAAGGCATTTGCTGCTTATTAGTGTTTCACACAAGCAATATTCTACTCTGATATGGTGATATAAGCTGAAATATCATAAGCACATCAAATGTTTCTTGTACAGTTATCAGTGAATCAGTTTTGAATAGTTGATTTCGGTCAATTTCCCCTAAGGCCTTATTACTGTAACAACTCATGTGCATACCTCAGACATTTACTACACACATTTTATAATAAACATCTAAAATTCCTCTATAATGGTTAAGAATCATGACTTTTGCATTCAGGACTAATTCACAAGACTGTGTATTATCCCATTTCTGTGCACAATTTAGAAATGAGGTTCAGAATATCTACGCTCAGTTGATGATTGTATAGATTAGTTAGTGGTAGATGTTTAAGACATATTTTCTGTCTTCCCTTAGAGCTTGTCTTGGCAATTTATTTTCCGAACAAAGATCAAGTCAGATTCTACTGCTGTCTCAGTCACTACGATTCACT
Source organism: Sardina pilchardus (assembly GCF_963854185.1). NCBI lineage: Eukaryota > Metazoa > Chordata > Actinopteri > Clupeiformes > Clupeidae > Sardina > Sardina pilchardus. The sequence goes on along the minus strand of NC_084999.1, from coordinate 5,173,926 downwards.
CACTTTGATTTTATATTATAGAAGTCCTATCTTTAGCCTGACTTTACCTAGAGGCCTATACAGGAGCCCTCTGTTTGGAAAGACATTTGAAGAAAACCTCCACCGTTAACTGCTTTAAACGTTAATCAGGGATCAGGAGGACTGCCTGACTGCGGTACAGTGGCCTAGAATATATGGTTCCCCCAGCATCTGTTAGTTTCAGAGACACCGTGGCAGCTAGCCTGGGGCTAAAGGCTTTTTAGGGGCCAGGAGATTGGGGCAGTGGGGCCCTGATGGCCCCATGTGTCCCCTGGGTTTGTGCTGATCATATGTTTACCATGTTAGAGAACCCTTTCTTCATGCAGTATTCAACACTGGCCCTGTTATGCCCGGTGTGTTGGAATCGCTCTGTGGGGGTAAAAAAAATAAATAAAAAATCTTTCTTTACCAGTCGTTGTCGTGCTCAATGTCCAAACTTGGTGTCCGTTACCCTGGTGGAATGTTGTACAGTATGTCGCACACTAGAGGTTTTCCATGAAGGAATGCACTGGAGAGGGCTGGACTGTTTGGATCTGTTGTTTGAGTCCAGTGGGGTGACCCTTGTTTGCTGAAACCAATCACGACGAAGGAGTTCATGCATTTAACTATTAGTGAAGTCAGTGACCGGTATAGCTGGTCTTTGCTGCATTTATGAAACAGGGCCTCTCTCTCTCTCTCTCTCGCTCTTTCTCTCTCTCTCTCTCTCTCTCTCTCTCTCTCTCTCTCTCTCTCTCTCTTTCTCTCACTCTCTCTCTCTGTGCAACCCGGTCTCAGCTCTGTGGCAAGTGATGTGAGAAGATGGGAGCATTCATTTAAGTGGAGGTTAATTTTCTAATGAACACCACTCAAGCAACTAATATTGGCCTTTCGTTGTCCACCTAACCTTCACGGATCAGCGCTTCATGTAAATAATCCTCATTTTACGCTCATTAGCGTCACTGACTGTATTTTGCCTTCCAGTCTTATCCCAACCACACCAACGCCACTTCCAAAAGATCAGCAATGAACTCTATTACCCACGATCCTCTCCTGCTGAGGAACTGGAATGGAAGTTCCGTGGCTGCCCTCCCCTCTGCCGTGTCGCTGCGCGTGTTGTATTTTGCATGACCTGCCAGGCTAAGACTCACCGAGAACATCAATAATGCACGGCGGGGCATCTGCATATTAATCACGTTAATCTCAGTGTCGTCGTTGACACTGATTTGTTGGGATTATGCTCGATTAGAGAGGTTTATTGCTCGCTCTCCCCACCCGTATTAGCATTTTTTATGGGGACAGGGACCTGGGAGGTGGGGGGAGAACTTAACAGCTCGGTTCCAGAGCACTGACGTTCCCCGTGATCTATTATAAAGGCACTAATGAGACACAGAACGCCCCTCTGTGCTTCTTTCATTGATAATTCATCTGCTTGTGTTTTATTCATCTGGGCCAAAGCCACTGCACTAGGACCCAAACTAGCATACTGTGGGAGACGGGCCTATACATCTGTTAGCGTGAATCTAAGACATTCACAGACACAGAAATACACACACACACACACACACACACACACACACACACACACACACACACACACACACACACACACATACCCTGAACACTTTTATCGGCCATTTATTGGACATCACAGAGAACAAATTAACTTTTAAACTTACCAAATTGTACTCACTTAGATTAGAGAGCTCTGGAATACTCATCTGTTCATTTCTTGGTGGATTGAAAGCTTCACTGTATCTGACAAGCTCATTCTAGCCAGTGGGGCCTGCTGTTAAAACTTATGTAGGCTTTATAATGCATTGACCCTTTCCCATGCTAAAAAGCTTTAAGGCGTTTAAAGGGTATATGCAGAACAGGAGCAAATAGTAAAATAGGCACGGCATTCTTAAAATCTATCTGTCAGAAGTGAGACGTGATGCCATCACTCAAGCAATATGACTTTTAAATAGGAAATCAGAGGGCTTCTTCACTGGCCACACAGAGCACAAAGACCTACCTTATTTTCCCTTCTTTCAAATGATTCCAACGTGAATAATTCAGCAGGTTTGGAGGTGGGTGTGGTGGGGGTGGGGGGTGTGGGGGTTATACTGGACAGGGAGGCAAAAAATATGCAGCCTTAAAATCAGAGATGACTGAAATGTATTCAGAATATTTTTTTTTCCGCCCTCTTCATCACAAGCAAGAGGGGCCTGTTCAGCCTGCCTTCCTTGGATCCTGGATATTAACCCTCGCAGCTGAATATTTCATTCTGCCTCCACCACCTCCTCCTCCTCTTCCTCCTCCACCATTGCTGTAGCTGTGGCCGATCCTGCTTCTGTTCCTTCACAGCAGAATGGCTGCTCCCCCCCCACCCCCCCCCCCCACACACACACACACACTCCCCCCGTCGATATTTACATTCACTTTGAATTTCCTGGATGAGGCCCTGGGGGTCACCGGCGGGCGTGTAAAACTGACAGCGCTTTTTAAGGTGCTTGTCAGGCGGGACGGCCGAGCGGAAAGCTGCCGCTCCGTTCCCCCAGAGCGGCCGCCCGGCGGGGCGGGATGGGAGCGGGAGCCGGTGCCCGCGTGACGCGTGGCAGCCAGACGGGCAGACGGACGGGCAGCCCTTATTGGGGCCTTGATGTGTGTTAGCGTAACCTGGGAGGTTAGCGCCGGTGTCACTCATCCACATGTAAATGGCACCGTGTCCAATGTGTGTGTCAGCTCACTGTGCATGTGGTTTGTGTGTGTGCGTGTGTGTGTGTGTGTGCATTTGGTTGGGAGACATATATGAATGTGAGTGTCGGCTGATTGCGTGTTTGCAAAACTCTCTCTGTGTGTGAGAGAGAGAGAGAGAGAGAGAGAGAGAGAGAGAGAGAGAGAGAGAGAGAGAGAGAGAGAGAGAGATGATGATTCTGTCAGGCTTATCTAGTGAGATGGGAAGATCTCAGCGGTGCTGTTGTGGCAAAAGCATTTGTGTGTGTGTGTGTGTGTGTGTGTGTGTCTCCGAGTACTGTTTTTAGGTGTCTCTCTCCTCACCCTGTTTTAAGAACAGGAGAGCTCTTCAATTGCTTCCTTAATTTGCTTACCCCCCCTCTGGGGTACAGACAACCCCACAGCCCCCCCCACCCCCCCCCCCCCCCCACCCCCCTCCGCTCCCCCAATACCTCGGCCCGTCTGTTTCCAGAGGCACTCTTCTGTGACAGTTAGTTGTCACTGATCTGTTGATGGGCAGAGTATGTTATCTGTTCTGGATGTGTGTGTGTGTGTGTGTGTGTGTGTGTGTGTCCATTTGCATTTGGCTTTCATGAGTGCTCTGTCTTTTTTCACTCACACAGACACACATGCACGTGCACACACACACACTGTGAAGGACATTTTTAAGATGGGATATCAACTGCTTGCATATGCCTTCATAGTCAAAGTCATGGATACGGTTGAGGAAGCAGAAGACAACAGTTTACTCGACTACCATCACCCCCTTAGACATTTCGAGATATTTCAGAATGAATATCAGTGCCATGCAACACTGTCTTTCCCCCTCATTTCCAATCTCTAAACTTTCAACTTTCAAAAGCTACATTCCTGGGCATCACAGACAGACATACACTCAGTATCTGAACATATTGATGAATATAAAGTTGATAAGAGAATACCTTTGGTCATTATTTTCATTTTCCAATGTAAAGATTGTCTTAATTTCTGTTCTTGGAACTTTCAGCTGTAATGTTTACACAAGGCAATATTAATGTAATATATACAGTATGCCACATCAAATCCTGGTTTAAAATAATATGGTATTATATACACTGACATAAATATGGACATTAAATGTAATAGTTAGACCAATCAAAATATATCTCTTCATTCCTCTCCTATTACCACTAAACAGCATTACACCACCACTACATGTGTCTTTGTACAACCCCTCTTTTCCAGAATTTCTCTACAATTCTCTAGACTTTGTTCTTCTTTGCAGCTGTTAATTAATGAGCATTGTCCTATTAAGTGAAATAAATAAGTAAATCTCAATACTATTTTTCACTAACACTGTGTGTAAAGTAATCCATTATCCCTTGATCCATGTGACCATTTGCTGAATATTCCCTCAACCATGCACTCCAGAAATCAAGATTATACAAAAGTTAGATTACTGTTATTATTATTATGATTTACTAATTCTTAACTACACGTCAAGCTTTCTATATGAGTCATGGCCTCCAGCATGGCCTCCAGCATTTGGCTTGATTACACTCGCACCACTTAATTACACTCGCTGAAGTCCATATTTCTGGCGCCATATTGCTGATGTCCATATATCATAGTGCACTTCTTCATGGTGTGAGCCCCTGCTGTAGTGGTCTCTGTGCCAGGCTGAGAGAGGTCAAGAATCACCACTTATGGCCTTACTGGCCTTTCTTAAACCTACTGTTGCCATCATGGCCGTTTACCTCATGGGATTTCGGCAAATGCATCTGCCAAATCCGTTTCTGTGTAATGCAATACAGACACTAATCCACACTGTGTTGGGGCTCACTCCTCAGGCACACAGGCTTGATATCACATTACCGAAAGACCAAAAACACAAACCAAAAAAGAAAATACTGCATTTTACATGTTCTTGTGACTATATTAAAATGACATCTTTATTTGGATGTTTCAGTAGCTGCCTGTGAGAGATTCGAGCCTTTGAAGAGCGGCGTTTTTAATCTGAACGTCGTCCGTAGCATGGCAGGCAGCCCGAGAGAGTCCATCAGTCATCCTCTCCGTACGGAGTCTTACGGACGGCTCGATCTGACCGCTCCTGCTGCCCGCCGCAGCTGAAGATATCCGCGCTCGTTAAACGGAGGTTGAGAGCGCTCGGCCCAGACAGCAGCTCTGGCAACCTTTTGGACGAATCTCACGGAGAGAAATCCCCCCCCGCCCCCCCCTCCCGCCGCCGCAAAAGGTCAAGTGTCATGTCTGTGGTGTGAGAAGGTGAAACTGCACCCTGAGCCGTGAGATGAAGATGTGGGGAGGTGAGAAGTTAGAGATCACGGGAGGAGGAGGCGATGATGTCCAGGGGGGGCGATGCTCGGACGCAGCGATAGATAACTGGACTGTGTGAGTCAAAGATGACAAACGCAATCATGGACAGGGCGGGAAAACACTTTGATATTTTGACGACACCTTTTACCTTAGTTGTCTTTTTCTGATAGGGGATTGTGGAGGTTTTATACAGAGGTTTTTGCTGATGGCAAAAAAAAATGTGAAAAAGTGATTCCATGGTTAGTGGACAGATGGTGGTGTATGTTTGTCTCTGTGCTTTAGTTTAGGATTGTGGGCATCTTGGTGAGCATGATGAGAGTTTGCAATCTCTCTTCCTGTCTCTTTTTTTGTCATATCCGCACCTCTTGCCTGAGAGACACTCTCCTCCATCCGTCAGCGCCCCCCCCCCCACCACCCCCCCTTTAGCTCTGTCACTGCCTGATTAACCCCATCACTTCCTCTCCAACTCTAATAGCATTATCCCTCCACCCAAACCCCATCCTCCAGCTCCCATGCAGTGTCTCTCATTCTCTCTCTCTCTCTGTCTGTCACTGCACCAATTACAGCCTCTGATTCCACGCTCGCCGGCGGAGGACACTTTTGGCAAAAGGGAATAAAGACAGGAGGAAATGAATGCGTGGAAGACGAAGGGTTAATGACTTGTTTGAAAGTGCCAAAGAGCTGCCAAAGCCCTGACACCAGTGTACCTCCCAAAGTGTCCCAGTCACACTCCCCTTGTGATCTGCCGCCTCTCTCCCCTCCTACCTCCACCCCACCCCACAACACCCCACCCCACCCCAGGCACCATGCGGGATTGTGATGGGCCTTAGATGGCGTGGCTCTATGTATGTGTCATGTCAGTGAAACCAAGAAAGAAAAAAAAAGCACACACACACACACACACACAGCAGAACATTTTTATGCCCATAGCCCATTATAATATTCATAACAGTCAGACTATCCCCCGCCACACACACACACACACACACACACACACACACACACAGAAACTCACATACACACTCACACACACACACGTACATACACACACACATACACACACACGCACACACACACACACACACCTCCCCCACTGCCTCCCCCACTGCTCTCCGAGTGTTTTCATGAGCGGCTGAATGCCAAAGGTGACAGCGCCTCTCGTGAGTCTGGAGCGCTGGATTTCAGAAAGGTTAATACCTCAAGAACTACAGACCCGCTGTAGATTGGAGTCTGTATGTGTGGTGTGGGGTGTGTGTGTGTGTGTGTGTGTGTGTGTGTGTGTGTGTGTGTGTGTGTGTGTGTGTGTATGGGTGTGTGTGTGTGTGAGAGAGAGAGAGACAGAGAGAGACAGAGAGATTCAGTGGATATTTAAATTTCTAAAAGGTAAAGTCTAAAATAATTTCAATCCATATCATATCTTTTTTTCCTAAAGCAAAGAAAATGTTAATGCCATTTTGAACTTGGAAACATCATTCTTATGAAAGTCTCTTGCTTTAATTGTTTGATATGCAATAACTTTGAGCTGTATTTCCCTACAGGTTGAAACAACCTGCATGGCAATAGTGTCAAATACGCCCTCCTCACCTCACACACACACACACACACACACACACACACACACACACACACACAGACACACAGACACACAGACACACACAGTTACATGTGGATGAGTGACACCTTTCGCCTCAGGACACCAGGCTATAACACGTCCGTATGTTTTCCAAATATCTAAGAGTATAGCCAAACATGATATATTACACCAGTTTCTTTCACTGTCAGAACATGTCTAAGCTATACCCAAGATTGCACTGTTTTAGCACAACATATGGTAATAATTATATGATCATCCCTGCTGTTGTCACAGCTGTGACCATATTAAATCACAAACCACGCAAAAAGCACACACATATGAAATGTGTCCCTGCTTAACCCAGAAATCTGTGTGGAAGCCGTCGCAGTAGCCCCTGGTGAAGACTCCGATTCTCTCTGCGCAAAGTTATCACAAGAGCATCGATTTCCGTGGCGTGCTTGTGTGTGTTTGCGAGCAGAGACAGCGAGCATGTTGGCCTGCTTGTTCACACGGCGCAGAACAAACACGCCGCCCCTGCCAAGAGAGAGAGAGAGAGAGCACGAGAGGGAGAAACAACAGAGAGAGTATTTGCGCGAGCACCGCGGGGGCAGAGGAGACTCCAAAAACGCGCGCGAGAGAGAGCTGCAAACACACACACACATGCGCGCACGCACGTCGTTATCGGGCTCCCGCACTCAGCGCTGAGCAAAGTTTAAGCTGATCCGCTGACAACCGCCGCGTCTGGCAGCTGAAACGCACACAGCCCAATTCTACAGAGGAACGCGCGGGGGAAAAAGGCGCAAGTAAAGCAACTAAGAGCGTTGTGCACGCGTTGGCTGACCCGTGTACCTCATGAATACGCACACAAAGAGCACAGCTGGCGAGAGCAGAGCGCGGGGCAGCACGGTCCTTGATGAATCACCATGGACCCGGTCACTTTCCACTCAAAAGCCTGGCCTGGATTTTCCAGAAATCTATGTATTATATGCGCACACAATAACCAGCTAGCGCTCTGAAAAGCCGGAATTATACCATGTGAAATTGGCACAGGTGGAAGAAATTAATTTGATATTGTCTAATCGGTTGGAGGGTTGGGGGCGGGTTTTTGTGAGAAGAGAAGAGGTCTCTGATGTGTGTGTATTTAACAAACTCAAGTCTTTCTGTGGCACAACTACTGCCCACAACACAAACACACACACACAAACACAGACACACACACACACACACACACACACACACACACACACATACAGACCCTGTAAGCACTGTTGGTCCTCTTGGGTGGAGTGTGTTGGAGGTGTTAAACCCCCAAGCCTGATGACTGTCATGTCTGTTGGCTGGCGTGCTGTGTAGAGAACAGAGGCTTCAGGCGGGGGAGGTGTTAGTCCAGCGCTGATTGTTCTCGCCGCCGCCGCTCGAGTTGTGCCTCGCCTCCGAGAGGCCGGCCATTGTCATGTCCTTTCAGAGAGGCAGAGAGCGCCTAATACATGTCCAATAGACCTCACAACATTATTCAGATCATCGTAATCCAGATTCCCGTGTTTTTCTCGCGCTAAGCCGCCGAGTTGTTTTCTTGTTTGTCTGTTTGTTTATCACACCTCGAACAAATGTCCATCTGTGATCACTCTTGTCGAGAGTTGTGGAGGATTACGGAGGAAGGCCTGTGGTTTGAGGTGGTTAGCTGAAAGCGGATTGTTCGGGACAAGTGTTTCCCTGTTTGTTTCTCCGTGTTCCAGCATGTTCGACTCTGCACTGTTCTCTGTTCTTTTCATGTCACTTCCAGCAAGATTACACTGCAGTCTGTGATTTGAGAAAGTGTGTGGCTCTCAAAGTACCCCCCCCCCCCCCACACACACACACACACACACATACACATACACACACTCACAAAGAAACACACAACATAAGTAGACTTTTTCTACTAGTACATTACAGCAGATCTCTGATGATCTATTTCAGCACAACATGGCCTCTGAGATGATTTCATGGCGGGAGGAATGGATTTGTGGGTTGCTGGGTCACACTCACAGCCCCTGCTCCAGCCTGCATGCTCGCCTGCGCGGACTCCTGCGGCCCCCTTCACCTTTAGGATGTTTTAATCTGGAGCGGAGAGAGAGAGAGAGAGAGGGAGAGGGAGGGAGGGGACGCCTGCTGCTCAGCACGGGTCACAACAAATATAAACACGCCACAGTACATCAGCAGCCTTGCAACTCCATGACATGTTGTCAGAAGGCTCACAGGGAAGCGTGTGCACTGCCACACTGCCACGTGGAAAATCTCTCTCTCACACACACACACACACACACACACGCATAAACACATATACACAGTTTTGCAACTACACAATCAGCTGGCACTCACATTCATATGTCACACACACACACACACACACACACACACACACACACACACACACACACACACACACACACACACACACACACACACACACACACACACAAAGGCTGGTCACTCGAGCAGGAACTGCTATTCCTTTCAATCTCAGAAATGTTTCTCCTTCAGTAAAGACTGACAGGGCTGCCCTGTCGAGAGACCTGCTGGTCCCATTTCTAATCTGCTCACCTGAACGCCACACACACACACACACACACACACACACACACACACACACACACACACGCTAGTGTCCAGTGCAGGCATACTCCACTCATACAGCCATACGCTTTACACACATACACACACACACACTCACAAAGAGACATTCATGCAAACACGCATATCTACAATCCGGTGTCTCACACACGCACACGTCAGACTTCTCCTGCTTGACTGCGTCCTCTCCCTTCCCCCTTGTTCATTGTACAACTTTTTGGTGGGCACATGGTGAAAAGTAGTCATGTTTCCCCGTTCCTTCTCTTCCAGTCTGTATAAGTGGCCAAAGACAATCTGTTCTTCCTCCGTCAGCCCGCGCTGGACACTGTCAGCTCTCCGACCACAGCTCTGAGGAATGTCTGTTTCACTTCACTTCCTGATATGGTCCAGCTGGCCTTCTTCTGTCTTACACACACTCCGTACGCCCCTCTGTCAGAGTCCACACTGTAATGAACAGCCATGTACCCGCTCAGAAACAGTGGGTCTTTATGTCCGAGTACTTTCTGGACATTTGGGCTGCTGCCTTACTTGAAATTGGAGCTGTTGTCTTGGTGAACACCGGTCAACATTTGAGATTTCGTAGAGCTGACTGGTTGAGTGGTGAATGTGTCAGTTGATTCTGTGGGTCCCCATATCAGGACTTCGTAACTGACCCTGAATATTAGCTCGGGTCCTCTAGTCTGTTGCTTGGTTTTTGGGTGCAGTTCCTGTGTCTGCAGAAAGAGGTCACTGTTGCTTTAGTTAAGAGCTCTAATAGAACCACCCATTGTATTGCAAAGAGAGAACATGCCAATTGAGGAGTCCTATACAGGAGCGGAGAGGAGCTGCCAGGGCACTGCATGCCAACACTGAGCACCATTTCCAGATCGCTATTCATTTAACGCTCAGGTGTGTAGTATGCTAATCCCTCATCCACTAGACTGCATAGACGAGTCACACAGATACACACCCTAGCAACAACAATCGACCAGACAAGAGTGCAGGACTCAGCACAATAACAACAGCAGGGCCGCTATACTGGCAGGGCCCATGTGGGGTGAGAGAATACAAGTCCTGACAGAGACACCAACACGCGTCCTCAGTGTTTGGGTTTCATCTCTTTCCCGAAAGGCATCCTATGCACATTTTCGTACCTTAGCATAACAGCTTTGAAGTCATTTTCATGGTAAACTGACTTGTAAGAGGGAAGCGGGTTCACTTCCCCGTCCGTAGCCTTCCCGTCTACGGAGAATCAGCCATGCGGCTTCGCTCTCCCCCGATCCAGAGAATCACAATATTTTACAATAGCTTACTATTGTTTTTATGAAATCGTGAAATGTTGCCTTGTCAGTCAACATAGTTTTTCAGGGATTATCTTTGTTCTTATGTGAAGAAATCTACACATACCATATCCAGGGGAAGAGTTCAAGCCATGAGTGGTATTATTTACAAATACAAATACAAATACTTTCTACTCATTCTTTGTTTGCCTGAGGATTACACACATCCAGTTCATTTTGCAGCAGTGGTTCTGAATCACAAGGCAGCTTTAACTTTCACTATGTTGC
>NC_084999.1:5155668-5158168 GCF_963854185.1 Sardina pilchardus | reverse complement strand
GGGCAGGTGAGTGGGGCGGCGGCTTGATGGTCTGCGCTGCCAGGCTGCGAATGTGAATGAAGCAGAACATGAGATCCATGCTACTGTATTATTAAACACTCAGCAAAAACACTCAGGGACAAAGGGGAAGAGAATGAGAGAGAAAGAGAAGAAAGGGAGAGCCAAAAGATAGGAAGAAGAGAGGGACAAGAGAGATAGAGGGAGAGAAGTGGAGAGAAGAGAGGATAGGAGGAGGGTGAGGACAGAGGAGGTGAACAGAAAGAGGAGAAATAGAGAAGAAGATTCAAGATGACAGCAAGTAGAAGTAGAGTGCAAGAGAGGAAAAGAGAGAGGATGAGGAGGATGAGATGATCAGGAAGATGAAGAGGAGGATGAGGAAGATGAGATGATGAGGAGGAAGAGGAAGATTAGGAAGATGAGATGACGAGGAAGATGGGAGGATGAGGAAGATGAGAGGATGAGGAAGATAAGAGGAAGATGGGTAAGATGAGGAGGATGATATGATGAGATGAGGAGGAGGGTGAGACAATGAGGAAGATGAGATGATGAGGAAGATGAATAGGTCCACTCTCTGCTTGCATCAACTCTGCACATCTCTGAGTGCCATTGTCTACAAGCTATGCCAGCAGGAAGGCCTTGTCTCCTCAACTAAACTCTCAACATTGCAGAGAGAATATTTTCTTCTCTTTACCATTACATTTAAGCAAGGGATTGCCTCAAGTTGTGCCTTTTCTTCTCGAAGGGGTTTAATTGTAACAAAAATGCCACAATTAAACTTTGTCATTTGTAATTTTATTTATTTCAAGACAAGGACAGCGCACAATTATGACATTAACCTTGTACAACAAGAGAATATGCATTGTACCAGGTTTTAACAGATTGCTATTTTCCACCTGCTGTCGTACACGTACCGTTGCATATTGTCTCTTATGCAACTGTGATTCATTTATGTAACATTAATTCTACGCCTCTCTTGTATCGCTGAGGAGACCTTGTCATGTCATTTCACACCTCGGTATAATACAGCATAACACTTTCACTGTGTGTGTGTGTGTGTGTGTGTGTGTGTGTGTGTGTGTGTGTGTGTGTGTGTGTGTGTGTGTGAGAGCCTGTGTAAACCTGACTCTCTCCCTGTTTTTGTTTTTTCAGGTAAGCCTGAAAGCAAACAATTCTGCTCTCCCTCTCTCTCTTAAACACCAACCACACACACACACACACACACACACACACACACACACACCTATGTATTTTTGACATGATCTTCATGTAAATGTTGGGACCCGACCTCATATAGACAAGTAATCCTGTTTATCCACAATGCATTAAGCTGCCCAGAGTAGAGGTGGCATGTATGCAGGCCACTGGAGGTGCATTGTGGGATTTGTATGCACAAGTAAACAAATGGAGCCATAACATCACATTCTCAGGGACAGCCTAGGCTTTCTAGAAAGATCAGCTCTCATAACACACTTGCTCAGTGAGGCCTTTGGGCAGGAAAGGCAAAACATATTTGATCCATGAATCCTGATGTATCAATAATTAATAAATGATGCATCTGTAATCAATATAATAGCAGGTTGCGCTTAACAGAGTCCAAGCAGTATGGCAATATTTCACACACATCACACAGTATCACACATCAGTAGTTGCAACCACTGATGGATTTAGGAGTGACAGTTTCAGAATATCACAAGTTGGTGGTTGTAAAAGCATATTTGATTTGGCAATTCACTGACCGATGCATCGGAGGAAAACTGATTGTAGCACCCCCTTGTTGCTGAACTGTTTTTGGTAAAAAGCTTCTCTGTCATTAGAAATGAGCTTGTGAAGTTTCATGAAGACCACTCATTTACACTGGCATATATTGATGGGCCATTTTTGAAGAACAGGCCCATTACTTACTTTCTTTGAAGCAAGGTGCATATCAATCCTATTTTGAGGTGGCACAGCAATTGTGCAGTGATTGAACCAGAGCACAGCAGTCTCATATTCCCGCCAAAAAGGTCAACAAAGGATCAACTGTCAACACGATTGGAAGGCAATTAACGCAATTGTAAAATTCAGAATATAATTGCACTACAGATGCTACCAAGACGGCAAGGCCAGTACAGCTTGTACTTCGTTACCCTTACCACTAGCCATAGTATAAGAGTTTGTTTTCTCCTGGAAAATCGACACATGGTCATTATCACGTGATGCAAATGCAACCAATCAGGGATATAAACATCAGACTGTCGAATTCTGATCAGGACGGGAACATGAACTTGCACAGCATCGTTTTCATAATATTTCTGCATTTCATTGTCCATGCGAATGCGCCGATATTTTCAAATGAAAATGGAGGCGCCAGCGTTTTGAAATCCGTCTGTTTCATGAGCTCGGAAACGCCAGAGTAATGTGGACGACAGGCCGAATCGAAACAAAAGTCTTCTGGATTCAAATGCTATGGTGTGGATGTACCCTTAACTCAGAACCCAATACTGTGGATGAACCATAAGCC
>NC_084999.1:5133168-5145668 GCF_963854185.1 Sardina pilchardus | reverse complement strand
ATAATATTTGTAAACTTTTAAAAGGTAAACTTTTGACATTACATCAACATGATCTGAACGTGCTTTTAAACGAAATAATAAATACTTTTAAAAAATCTGCATTAAGAGACTAAGAAGTGAGATAGCAACAGCTATACACGGTTACCCATAACAGATAAAAAATCCAACATTTTGAGAACAATTTAGATTAAATTATTTTTTTTTCATGTGAGAGGCGGTTGACTGTACATCCAAGGACAGACTTTTAATGGCGTTTGGTTTGTTATGAGCAGAACATTTTGTTCACCGCTTTAGGAAAACTCAGGCTGTCTTTGTTGGCATCCGGGTGCTGTAACGGAGTGTGTCCCTTAATCACGTTGTTTCCTACAGATCCGGTCTCCAGAATTGAGGTTTTGGTCGTGGTCCATGATACTGTGGTGTTGGTCAGTGCTTGATTCAAAGTGCTGTGTCTAAATAAGGGGTCGTGGAAAACCCCGTCAACCCAGTTTCTCAGCGTGGTGACGGGAGAGTCCTGCTGCCGGTCCATCACGCTCACCGGCGAGGAGGCCGCTGGAGACGGCGGCAGGTTGGACGGGCACCGCAGCATACAAGACGAGTACTCCGTTTGGTTCAAAGACGTGGCGGTCTGTGCCAGTGACCAAATCCGTGGTTTGTTATCGAGTATCTGGTGGCCTGTCTGGAAACATGGTTTAGTCTGGTGGCCCATAGTGGTTTGGCAGTCTTCCGTGGGCGTTTTGAGACAGTTTTTGGGCATGCCTTGGTCGCCCTCCAAAGGGGCAGGAATTGATAACTTTAGGGACGTTTCTTTCATGTGGTCAGTGGAGCACTCAGTGGTCGCCATGTGAGTGTTCAGGTTGAACTGGTGCTTCAGCTCACATTCGGAGTTTTCGGACTCAATTGTGTCAAAGTCCTCCAGGTCACTGAGCTGAAGGTCCTTGTCATCACGACTTCTACTTTCTGAAACAACAAACAAACATCAAACAGTTAGCACTGCCACCTGCAAAACATCAGCGTGTAAAACAATGTATTCAAAATACAGTCAAAGGTAAGCAATAAGTTAACTGACTTAAGTTTACTTTTCTTTTGCAAACATGACAGTTGTTTTGTGAAAACGGTAGTTTATTATGACAGACTTAATGTTGTAGGTCTAAGAAGATTAAAGGATAACCTACTTCAAGCCCACATAGCTAAAAGACACAGCCAGCAAAAATACTGTACTTCAAAATAAGCGAGGCTAACCATCGTCGTTGTTCTCGCTTTTGATCGGCTCCTCTTGAGATCCGTCATCGTCATTGTCATAACGTTTGTCATCGGAGCACTTGTTCCTGGGAGGCCACGTCATCTTGTTCTCCTTCTTTAGCCTCCTCCTGGCGTTTGCGAACCAGGTGGACACCTGCGTGAGGGTCATCTTGGTGATGATGGCCAGCATGATCTTCTCGCCTTTGGTGGGATACGGGTTCTTCCGGTGCTCCTGAAGCCAGGCCTTCAACGTGCTCGTGGTCTCCCTCGTAGCATTTTTTCTCCTCGTGCCCCCATCCATAGATCCATATCTGGTATAGGCATACAGTGAACAATCGTTTGAAATCAGTGTTTTTAAAATGCCATAATCCACACAGAGGGGTTCAAACGGTCACTGCTGCGCCATCAGAATCACCATTTCCGGGTCTTTGTTTTTTAAATGACAAACGGTCCCGTGGGGATCCTCCCGCGCAACGTTATTTACTGCTCTACCTGAGGGTCACGCGCTGCGGGATGGAGCCAAATGACCTGAAGTGCAGCCATTTAACCACGCGTGCTGATTCAGAGGTAAAGCTGGCGGTAAAATTGCTTGATCGAGTGCAGAGATGGAGCCTTAGGTAAAGGAACTCCAGTTGAGTGGGGCCAGCGAGCCAATATCTGCCTAAATATTTCAGCTCGCGGTCCCTATGGACGCACAGAACACAGGCCTTCAGCAGGCAAACCCTCTTACACATCATACCACAGATAAACATATTGTGTCTTTAGGATAATATTACTACTATGAAATGCAACTGTATAAACAACGTTGTGTTTTAAGATTGATAAGACAAAGGAGTGGACTTTTAGATATCCAGACAAAACATTTCTGCAATGTTGACCAAATACCAAAGAGATAACATAACTGCAAACGAATTAAACACACTCTTTAATTCATATACAAAGTTCGCAAATGCAGTGAGGGCATATAGGCCTAAATTCCTTTAATACACTACCTGTCATACTGATACTGGCCCAGTGTAGGATCATATGGATAGTAGGCAGCAGCTTGTGTGATTCCCGCATGCGCAGAGGCACTCCCGTCTTTGGTGTCGAACGCGCCCTGCAATTAACAAAAAACTTGATTGGAAAGTGTGTAAACTTTTGTCAATGACGTATTAGTTCATGAGTCACATTGTTTGAACTTTTTAAAGTTTTCAAATATACCTTGCATAAGAATCGATTTGTATTAACAACACTCAAAATATCATATTACAAATAAATGATCATATGGAGAAGAAAACATTTCAAAGTGTAATTTTGAGGATTGCTGGCAGCATCCAGAAAATTGTTAGGGGAAAAAAAATAAAGAATTTGTGTGTGAGTTTAATGTTGATCCATATCTACCAGCGTGCACTTCGTCCACCTGACACCTAAACACCTAAAAGTTATCTTGATCCATGAACAACTCTGTAAAACTGTGCCTGGGTCTGGCCACAGTTGGTGTCACCCTGATAAATTACATTTATCGTTGCTAAGGAGGATAAGCTCGCTCGATTCATTGTGTTGACTAATTGGCACCGATACATTAATCAATTACATGAAAGGGATCTGATAGGTATCTCACTCACCAGTGAATAGAAAGCGGAGGCATCGGTGCCATACGTGACATAGTTTCCGTAGCCCTGGCTGCCGGTGTAAGGGCTTCCGTATACCCCCAGCGCAGCGGCGGAGCTCAGCTCGTGCCTGGCGGTGGCCAGCAGTCTGCTCTCGTACACAGGACAGTAGACCGAAGGCTGAGCCGATGCCACCACACCGGAATCCGACATACTTCTGCCAGGCGACTCGCAGCAAGATGTCAAAGAATTGGTGGTCATGAGGAACTGGAAAAAGATGAAGAGCTTAAATTCATTTACACAGGAAATGGTCATTAAGTCAAGAAGCGTGGTGTGGAGTTGTGGCAATTATCAGCTGTACACGCTGCAAAGCCACAATACACACGCCCTCTTCCCCCTGCCAACGTGTTTGTAGCAGTTAAGTGGGTATTAGAGAATATACCGACCCATTCCCCCGAAGACAATAGTTTATGGACCCTTGCCAACAAACAACAGTTGTGCCTACGCTCTGGCCATAGCTGCAGTCACTTGCTTGCGCCTGCAGAGCAGTTTAATGTGAAGCGATCGGCGTAATGATAAACAGATGGGGAGCCCTCTAAAGTGCTCCGCGAGGGAAATCCCGTTCGGGGAGAAAGGATCTGATTACCGAGAGGTTTGAAAAAACCGCAGGTATACCACGTCTGGAAGGAGTAAGCCCATATCCCGGTGATACCGGGCGCGTATTCTGCTTTCGTTCCGCGTGTTGTTAAGCCCCCCAAAACTCTTAAATCAATACAGCGGTCAATAGCGCTGAAAATTCGTGGGTGATTGATAATGGCGAACTTACCTGAGGTGCAGACGAATAAGGATATCCAAATTGTGGATATGACATTGTAGAGTGATCCAAATCTGCAGAAAAACGGTGAGACAGCAGGTCTCCAGCACTCCGCGCCTCACCGCCTGTGCGCCACTGGACGAGATACTGGGATGCTTTAGGCTCCTGGATGCTTATAGGGCGAAGCTGCGAAGGACCATATTTAATTTGCTTAAATGCCCCTCCAAAGATGTTCAAAAATTCATATTTTCCTTTCGGTGTCTGTCGTCCACGTATGATACGCAGCTGACGGAACACACAGGGATAGGCTTTGCGGAATTAATTACTTTGATGTCAGAAATACATATTTTGCTTTATAAAAAAGTAGTATAAAACACGTCAGCTCAGATGCAGGTTGTTTTAAACGGCGGTAACTCTGACGTCAGAACAACCCCACTCACAGGGAGCCGACTGTAACTTTAATCTGCATTTCTGCCGAATAAAATGAAAGACTGCACTGGCGAGGGGAGTTGATATGTGAAGTTTGTGGAGACTTTATGGTTATCACTTCATCTAGCCTTTCAAGCCCCTTCTTCCATGGTATGCACACAGGTCAAACCCATTGTAATGATTCCAAATTAGTTCATGTTAAATAAGCCTCTATATGCACATAGCCTAAGTTGGATAACATGAAATTAATTAACAAGTCAATGGATTGCTCCATTTAATTACAGTGCTTCTTCTACATTATCTTAGGAAAACTAATTAAAAATGTTAAGTAATATACAAAGGTGTGTAATTGGACAAAATGAAATGCACTATGGGATATGCAGTGACTTTTGCTTTTTTTGCTTTTAACACTTTTTTCAAATATATTGCATTTTTCCTCTCTTCAATTTTTATTTATTTATTTACTTTTTGTTCAATATAGGCGGTGAATTGCACAATCCTTCCTCTAAAACCTGTGCAAGTTCAGTCTCGGTTACCCCTTGGCTTTTGGAAATCTCGCACTTTCAGACCCACCAAGCAGACCCCTCTCTCCCCGCCTGTCCGGGCGCAGGAGCTGGCTCTGCGGTGTGCTGACTTGCTCAGAGCCTCTCCGGTTGAGACATGTGGATAGCCCCCGGGTCACAGGCAAATTAATGATGATGTTCCCCTCCTTTCCCCAGCTGGAAGACTGCCGACAAGAAACGAATCTGCCTCCCGTGACAGCTCGATTGAGAGTGATTGATGACTATCTAGAGACCGGCCAACATAATATAATATCGGAGGCATAATTGCTTTCATTTACAGATGAAAGTAGTTGTCCTCAAATTAAGTTAGGGCCTTTAAAGCAGGTCCTTTTTTTGCTTTGTGGTTGAATTAAGGGAAGTAAGTGTTGTGTGAAATTAAATTAGTCAGACAATTCTGAGTAAATGTCGTCACACCCGCCACGATAATGGAAGAGGTCAAATACCCACCCGGGGTTTTATTGCCGTTATTTAGGAAATGGCACATTTCTATTCCGGACATTTAACCAGCCCTATGAAGCCCTATTTTCTACCGATGATTAGATTTGATTTTGTTCAAAATATGTCGAAGTGGCTTTACTGCTTAACGTAGATGTTGTTTTCGATGCATATAATCTATCCTAGGCACCATAGAGCCACCCAAGGCAACACAAACACAAACCTCTCCTTGCTCGCTGTTGTGTGGTAAAACTTAACCTCTTTTAAATTCACTCTAACTTTAAATGATTTATCATCTCTGCAGAGTACCCAGCTGAGCAGACGAGAGGGTCCTTTATGAAGGAAACAGACTTCATGGATGTTGATGGACAACTGGAGTCAAATCCAGCGTTCCACATGGGCTTTCTGTATACATTTACATGATCCCTGCGTGTGTGCGCGTTATTTGGGTCTGGTGAAATATTTACACTCTCTGGGCATATGCTTTTAGAGGAAATGAAGGAGCTCAAGAACTTCGCTCTTGTTTTGTGTTAAAGATTAAAAGAAAGCATGCCTCTTTGTGACAGTTGTAGAGGACGGAGGGAGTAGCCTACACAGTTTGTGTGAAAAATGAAAGAAGTGAAGAATAATCTGAAGAGTTTGGTGAGCGGTGCAGACAGCTATGTGTTCTCATGACATGAACTTCATGGCAACATTTTCAGTCACAATTGAGAACAGCTTCACCGCTGTTTGGCCTCCAACAATCTCCAGCACCTATCAATCAAGCCGGCGAAACCCCTCCCCTACTCTACACTCCATCATAACCGTTGCCATTCCCATCAGAGGTGCAGTTATGACATATAATTACGCAGAATTTCTCTCAAATGAGGCTTAACATATGAAAAAAACATTCCCTGACAATTGAGACGATAAAAAACAAATTCCGAGAATAATAAAGCATTGGGGAAACACACGAAAACACATGGCGACAAAGTGCATTAGGTAAAACCTAAGATTGTGATTATCTGAACATTAATCATTTCCTTATTGCTTTTTTCGGACCTTGTATGTAATTATTATAAATACACATACTCAAATCACATATCAGCCTACATCTCAACAAATTAAAGAGTCAAAATAAAATAATTGAATACCTCTCAACAAAAAGGAAAATGTTTTTATATTTCATACATTTTAGTATGTTAAAAGGATTTACAACGTTGGCGAACCGACGTCGTTTCCGCTAAGATCCTATACATGTGTATAACTAAAGTTTAAAATGAAGACCAAACATGTGTCTACAATTTCCGGCAGAGTCTTAACGTTTGGCAGGCAGGGGACTTCACACCACATCCTTGACGACAGGTCAGCGGACAACAGATACACTTCCAACGAGCTAATTTTAGAGTTCCACCCGACTAACTGATCTAGAGTTTAGGAGGGAACAAGACACTCTCTTGTGCGAATTTGTGTCTGTCTCTTGTTTGAGAAAACAACAATTATTTGTCAGATTTGAGCTGTTAATCCCCAAGAACACACACAAAAAGCGTAGGCTATACTTGAAGTTTTCTTTTGCAAATATCTAGGCTGGATAAATAACTGTTTGATAAAGGTTTAGAAGACATCTCCTTTCTCCGAGGAAAAGATACTCTGCCATTCAAAAGTCTGTTTTTCCACAGGCAAGAAAGGCATCATTTTGCAAACGTTTGAAAATAACTGGTCAACTATGTATAATTGGAGAGCAGGTTACAAGAACTCAAGAGCTGCGCACAGCTCCGAAACGACAGGTGCAGCCGGTGAGCGATGACAGACCGTTGAGCCCGGAGCAGGTCTCAGGCGAGACGGGGGAAACAGGAGGGTAGGATACTCGCAGGAATAAAAGCAGATCAGCGCGTTAATCACGCCAAAGTTATTATGCAGGACTTATTATGCGCATACCGTTCGAGCCAACGAAGGTCAACCGTGTTTTCGTTTTTCCTTTTATTGAATTAGATTATATTGACTTCTCGATGGGATTTGCTTGTTGTTATAAAAAGTGAAGATGCAGCTTTCCCTTGCACTTGGCCCCCAAACACTCAGATTTAATTTTGATTTGGTATGGATTATTTTAGCAATTGCTGTTGGAATTGAACAATTATTTGATATCAACTTAATGGAGAGAGAGAGTGAGATACCACAGTGAAAGACTGACCAGTCAATTGCCATTTTGTAAGTATGTAAGCAATAATAAAAAAAAAAGCATGGTAAGAATGATTAGGCTACATTAGTATTTTTCAACTGAATGTAAATGAGATCCTGAGATTCAGTGAATCTGACAGAATGTGCAGGGATGTTGGAATGTGTCGGCTCTGTACACACTGCCCTTAATCAATGAAGTACTAAAGCTTATTATCGCTCTTGTAAAGGCCCGAGGGACCACCGAGTCTGTTTGGTTGACTTCGCGGCTGCTGGAATTTGCTCTCTGTTTCTCTTCCTTCACTTCCTTTACCTGACGTATGCCATGCCAAATAAAGTGCTTACGAAATGCCACATAGGGCACACCTGAAGTATGCCATGGCAAATAAAGTCTTTAAGAAATGCCACATCTATATAGCCACAACTGCCTTCAAAATATGTATCAGGTATCATCAGGTATCAGGTATCTGTTGTGAACAGCATATTAAACGATTTTGGCATTTTCTTGGACAAAATCATCATCATCCTTCCTCTCCTCCTCCTCCTCCTCTTCATCATCGCTAACACCACCATCATAACCATGTGGGCAATGTCTCTCTTGATCAGGCATTGTGTGTGTGTGTGTGTATGTGTGAGATTTAGCCAATAGAATGAGGGCGAGTGAGTGAATGAGTGACTGAGTGTGTGTGTGTGTGTGTGTGTAACACCCACCCCTAACACACACCCACTCACAGACACACCTTCGCTGGCGCATCTAAGAGGTTTAACATGTTGCAGTTCTCTCTCCATGCATAATTGATTGGGGAGGGTCAGGGGCTTCACTCTGCACCTCGTTAACCGACTGCACTGCCTCCTCCAACATCTGGTCAAGCCTGGAAACACTGGCTCTCTCTCCCCCTCTTCACACACAACACACACACACACACACACACACACACACACACACACACACACACACGCAGGATAGCTGTGAACAACACGGCTCCTCATTCTCTCAACACCACCTCTCTCTGGGATCTAATTTGATGTTTTAATCTCCAAACACAGTTTCGCCATGTACGTTTTTGGCCTCTACAGAGTACTGTCATTCGGGAAGGCTGTAGTAGGTCATTTCCTGCGCAGCAGACTTGTTTGAGAGGGTAGCAGACATGAGTGTATGCTTAGAATAAGGGGTACGCAATCTAGGACTATGACTTGGGCTGCAGGGGTAGACTAATGGATTCAGCCATGATATGGGACAGATCTGGGAGACATCAGTTGTCGAGTCATCTGATTTCTTAAACACACACACATGGGGCGGCAGTGCAGTGGCTCAGGGGGTAGAGGAGTCGTCCAGAGTCGTCCAGTAACCGGAAGGTTGCTGGTTCGAGCTTCTCCTGACCCTGTGCAAGTGTCCTTGAGCAAGACACCTAACCCTGCATGGTAGACTCTGCGAGTGGGTGAATGTGAGGCATGATAATGTAAAAAGCTTTGGGTGCATGTTGAAGTTGATAAAAACACTATATAAATTTAATCCATTTGACTGAAGATAATTATGAATTTCTATGCTAAATTAATACCATCATTAAGATCCTAAGCATAACAAATCATCATATTAATAGCATGACAAGCAAAATATATCAACATATCCTAAAGATAAGATGCCATGTGAGTGAGTTTAAAGATGGAGTAGCCTAATTCAGTGTGTGTTACTGTAAGAGATGGAGTAGCTTAATCCAGCGTGAGTAGCCAAACTCAGTGTGTGTTTAAAGATGGAGTAGCCTAATCCAGCGTGAGTTTAGAGATGAAGCAGCCTAATCCAGAGTGAGTTTAGAGATGAAGCAGCCTAATTCAGTGTGTGTTACAGTAAGGGATGGAGTAGCCTAATCCAGCGTGAGTAGCCAAACTCAATGTGTGTTTAAAGATGGAGTAGCCTAATCCAGCGTGAGTTTAGAGATGAAGCAGCCTAATCCAGCATGTGTTTAGAAATGGAGTAGCCTAATCCAGCATGATTTTAGAGATGGAGCAGCCTAATCCAGCGTGTGTTTAGAGATGGAGCAGCCAACTTGAGAGTGTGTTTAGACAAGAAGTAGCCTAGTCCAGCATGTGTTTAGAGATGGAGTAGCCTAATCTAGTGTGTGTTTAGATACGCAGTAGCCTAATCCAGCGTGTGTTTAGAGACGGAGTAGCCTAATCCAGCATGAGTTTAGAGATGGAGCAGCCTACTCGAGAGTGAGTTTAGAGATGGAGTAGCCTAATCCAGCGTGGGTTTAGAGACGTAGTAGCCTAGTCCAGCATGAGTTTAGAGATTGAGTAGCCTAATCCAGCATATGTTTAGAGATGGAGTAGCCTAATCCAGCATATGTTTAGAGATGGAGTAGCCTAATCTAGCATGTGTTTAGAGACACAGCCTAATCTAGCATGTGTTTAGAGACGCAGCCTAATCTAGCATGTGTTTAGAGACGCAGTAGCCTAATCTAGCATGTGTTTAGAGACGCAGCCTAATCCAGTCCCCTGGGGAGGATCTGTATGGGGCCCATGGGACACTACGTTTTTAGAAATACAATGTAATTCCATAGCCTACACCTCATGACTGTGGGTTCCTTTACTATATACTCTTAAGAACATGTTGTTGTTGTTTTACAATGTTATACACTTGTCATATTCTTTGCTTGGAATACATACATTTCAATACATACATTGATAAATACCAATAGAATAGAATATACAGTATTTAGGGCCCGAGCACCGAGGTGCGGCCACTGAAAGTGGCTGCACCGTAGGTGCAAGGCCCTATTGCTTCTGCTCAGATTATTATTATTCTGTCTGTGGAATCTTCTTACAGGTCATGTTTGGCCTTTTTTCACCAACTTGGCATGCTCTAAAACTCTTGAAATTTGGCAGTTAGATGTGGAATTGGTAACGCTACTCAGAGACAGAGCTCTGGCCAAGGGTGTGGCTCAGGGACTCTATAGCGCCACCTACCGCGCTGTCTGTTGTGGTTGACACGTGCATGCACGAAAATGAACCAAATTTGGTAGGCATGTGTGTTCTATTAATCTGAACAACTTTTACATTTACATTCTATAGTAAATATTAGAAGAATTTGAGTTATGATTATGATTATGATTTTTGCACATCATGTATTTTGAAACACTTCTCCTAGACGGTTTATCGAAATCATGTCATATCAGCACTAAAATGATCTTGAGGGGTTGCCCGAGAGGAATTGCGACCAGATTTTTGAATTTCAAAAGTATATCGAAATGGCGAAGGTTTGAATTATGGCGTTTTATTAAGAAACAGGAAGTTGGTGTTATAGGCAGAAAAAAGGCTATGAATTGGATGTAATTTGGCAGCTACATGTGGAATTGCTTCTGCTAGTCAGAGACAGAGCTCTGGCCTAAGGTGTGGCTTTGGGACTCTATAGCGCCACCTAGCAGCATGTTATCTGTTGTGGTTGAAACAAACATTCACGAAAATGAACCAAATTTGGTGGACTTCTGTGTTATTGCTATGGCTAGTCAGAGACAGAGCTTTGGCATAGGGTGTGGCGTAGGGACTCTATAGCGCCACCTAGTGCGTTGTCTGTTGTGGTTGACACAAACATTCACGGAAATTAACCAAATTTGGTGGGCTTGTGTGTTTTTGCTATTGGTAGTCAGAGACAGAGCTCTGGCCTAGAGTGTGGCTTAGGGACTCTAGAGCGCCACCTAATGCATTGTCTGTTGTGGTTGACACAAACATTCACGAAAATGAACCAAATTTGGTGGACTTGTGTGTTATTGCTATGGCTAGTCCGAGACAGAGCTTTGACATAGGGTGTAGCGTAGGGACTCTATAGCGCCACCTAGTGTGTTGTCTCTTGTGGTTGACACAAACATTCACCAAAATGAACTAATTTTGGTGGGCATGTGTGTTATTGCTGAAGTTATTCAGAGACAGAGCTCTGGCCTCGGGTGTGGCTTAGGGACTCTATAGCGCCACCTAGTGCATTGTCTGTTGTGGTTGACACATACAATCACGAAAATGAACCATATTTGGTTGGCATATGTGTTATTGCTATAGCTATTCAGAGACAGCACTCTGGCCAAGGGTGTCTTAGGGACTGTATAGCGCCACCTAGCGCATTGTCTGTTGTGGTTGACACACACATTCACGAAAATGAACCAAATTTGGTGGGCTTGTGCGTTATTGCTATCGATAGTCAGAGATAGAGCTCTGGCCTAGGGTGTGGCTTAGGGACTCTATAGCGCCACCTAGCGCATTGTCTGTTGTGGTTGACACGTACATTCACCCAAATGAACCAAATTTGGTAGGCATGTGTGTTATTGCTATAGTTATTCAGAGACAGAGCTCTGGCCTCGGGTGTGGCTTAGGGACTCTATAGCGCCACCTAGTGCAATGTCTGTTGTGATTGACACATACATTCACGAAAATGAACCAAATTTGGTTAGCATATGTGTTATTGCTATAGCTATTCAGAGACAAGATCTGGCCAAGGGTGTCTTATGGACTGTATAGCGCCACCTAGCGCATTGTGTGTTGTGGTTGACACACACATTCACGAAAATGAACCAAATTTGGTGGGCTTGTGCGTTATTGCTATCGATAGTCAGAGATAGAGCTCTGGTCTAGGGTGTGGCTTAGGGACTCTATAGCGCCACCTAGCGTGTTGTCTGTTGTGGTTGACACATACATTCAGGAAAATTGACCACATTTTGTGGGCATGTGTGTTGCTCATGCACATGCCCACCAACACGCACATGTTGCTTTGATAGATTCCGAAATGTCACAGGTCTCTGCACCGCAGGTGCTCGGGCCCGCCATCGCCGCTTGCGGCTATATTTACAAATTGTTATTCAGTTAACTTCAAATTGTGGGATTGAAAATGAGGCTGACCTAACAATATCTCCACTTATCTTTCCAAAGAAAAAAAGACAAAAGGAGAAATGTGGTTTAAGCCTGGGTGGAGAGAGAGAGAGCGAGAGGGAGAGAGAGAGAGAGAGAGAGAGAGAGAGAGAGCCCACAGAGATATACCCCCAGAGAAGGGGCACACATCCCTGAAGCTTTCTGCTGAAAAAAAAAAACATGTTGTGCTCAAACCTGCCACGGCCTCTTCCTCTTTACCTGTGCACTCTACACACGCACACACACACACACACACACACACACACACACACACACACACACACACACACACACACAATGCCTGCGCAGGAGAAGCACAAAAAGCAACTACATGTTAAACAGGTATAAAAAATGCATACTTTTAATACTTCCAGGTAAAAATAT
>NC_084999.1:5115668-5123168 GCF_963854185.1 Sardina pilchardus | reverse complement strand
CACAAGCACACACACACACACACACACACACATACATACACATGTGCGCATATGCACACGCAAACACACACACACACACACACACACACACACACACACACACATACACACAGACACACATACACACGTGCATGTGCGTCTATGCACACACACACACACACACACACACACACACACACACACACACACACAAACATGTGTGTGGCCCCATCCCCCTACCCACAAGCACTAACACACACGTGTGCACATATACATACAGATACTGTATATACATAATGTCTGAGCGGCCTTCTATAGGCAATTACTGACCTAACAACTGTCTGTGTTGGGGTAGGATCTCTTTCTACAGACTGCAGTTGGTGCATCCCCTCTACATTATAACGGGTTGATGAAGTTCATTATTTGTACACTCTTCAAAGGAATGTGAAGGGTCAAAAACAATGCATGTTGTGTTGTTTTCAACACATTCGTTTTACTGTAAGAGTGTCACAAAAGATGCATATTTGGTTTCTTTATTATTGCGCCTCTCGGGGAGCGCGAGGACAAGCCTTCTTTAGTGCAGCTTTAGGACACTCCATGACACCAGCATATTTCACATCTGGAGAAGAATCACTCATTTCAAAAAGTGTAGTCTCACTGTGAGGGTGTGTGTGCAGTATGTTGTATAATCAGTACAATGTGCTAAATTGACTGTCCTAAAGCTCTAGTGAGCTCTGCTGGTTTAGGGCCGTTAGTATAAAAACTGGAATAGCAGGCAATAGTGTAGGCATTGCAATGAGCTCTGCTGGTTTAGGGCCGTTAGTATAATAACTGGAATAGCAGGCAATAGTGTAGGCATTGCAATGAGCTCTGCTGGTTTAGGGCCGTTAGTATGAAAACTGGAATAACAGGCAATAGTGTAGGCATTGCAATGGGCGCATGCATAACTGGAGCTAAATGGTGCTGCAGGACAACGGAGAATGACCCCACTCCCCCCCTATAGGGTGCAGCCTGAGCAGCGTCATAGCCCACTCTCTCCTCTCTCTTTCTCTCTTCTCCTCTCTCGCCATCACATTCCCTCTCTCTTTCTCTCTTCTCTCATCTCCTCTCTCTCTATTGCATTCCCTCTCTCTTCTTTTCTCTCAACTCTCCTTCTCAATCCCTCTCTCTTTCTCTCTGTCTCTCATCTGCACTTCTTTCTCTCTCTCTCTCTGTTCTCTCATCTCATTCCCTCTCTTTCTCTCTCTCTCCATCTCATTCCCTCTTTCTTTCTGTCTTCGTGGCTATCACTCCCCCTCTCTTTGACACTATTTTTATCCCCCCTTTCAATAGCTCCTTTTCTCTATTGTGTTTCCCCTCCACCACCACACCCTCTCTTCCTCTCCATTCCATCCCTTCCCTTCCTCTCTCCCCCTGTTCTCCCTCTCTTTTGTTCTGATCCATCCCTTCCTCCTTTCTCTCCCCCCCCCCACTCTCCACCTCTTTCTTTTCAAATACATCCTTTCCTCCTCTCTCTCTCGTCCTCTTTTTCTTTCCGATCCATCCTTTCCTCCTCCTCTCTCTCGTCCTCTTTCTTTTCTGATCCATCCTTTCCTCTCTCTCTCTCCCCTTCTCCCCCTCCCTGATCTCCATCCCTTCCTCCTCTCTCTCTCTCTCTCTCTCTCTCTCTCTCTCTCTCTCTCTCCTCCTCCTCTGCCAGGGCGCATTATTCTGCTGAATTCCCTCCTCTCTCTCTGGGGACTCGGTGCTCGATTGGCTGAGGCATTTTAACCCCCATTTACTTCTTTAAGAGCGGCTGGATCATACTCCATTTCTGTGCTCAGGGGGGCGCCCCCCCCCCCCCCCCCCGCCCCTCCCCCCCTCCAGGCGGCTGCAGTGGGCGAGCACAAGCGGGCCAAAGGGAAACCTGCACCTCTCGCTTCCTGGTGGCTGTCACTTAGCAGAGCAGGCCTGGAAGAATGCACGGAACTGTTGTGTGGCAGCTAGGGCTCCATTCAGGTGACAAGGAAGACCATCCATCGTGCCTCTTTTGTTACAGATGATCCCTATATCAAGTCTCATGTTAAGAAGATTTATCAGAATAAATGTTGCTTTTGGAGCAGTACTTGTATACCTAGAAGTGAGCATTGTGCATTATGCAAAAAAAAAAAAAAAAAAAACAACAATCTCAGTATGGGGTCCAAAGTCTATTCTTTACTTCATGGAAATACAATTTCATACTATACAATAAAATCAGAGATATACAGTATGTATCCTCAATAGATCCTTGCTGCCGGGGTGTATGGCAATACAATGTAGTTCAGAAGAAGATTCAATAACTTGTTGTGTTGAGGGGAAGTCATGGACCTTTGAGGATATTGAAACTAGTCTGAGCTAGCATTGGTACTCATATCAAAGGGAAAAAGACCCTCTGATGATGGAGACGTCAGGTCATGCTCATACAAAAAGTCTCAAACCAGACCTAACGTTGCAGACTCATGTGAAAGAGCTGGTAACAGTTTGGAAAAGTGTGCAGGCAGAGGGAGACTGGAGAGAAACCTGCAGTTTTGTCTGAAAGTTTTCTACTTCTCAAAACTCATGATCATACGCATTAAAAAATAACAAAAATAAATAAAATAAATCCCCTGACATTGAATCCTAATCCTTGCCAAACATTGTTGTACACAAACACACACTACACCTGTACTTGGCTGAGTGACCACAACAAAGCCAATCCTTGTGAAGGAACTCCCCAGTTGCCAGCAGCGGATCCCAGGCCTTTCCTCCCAGCGCTGCGCGTGACACCAGGCAATTTACAGCTTTGCTGCCTCCCTCCACATTAATACATCTGTGGAATGACAAGTCTATTTGCTGCTGTGGGGAGTCACGCTGTGTGTGGCTCTGCTGGAAGCTCTCGCTCACTCTTTCGGTGTTCTGGAAAGTTCTGTCTGCGCTGGAGTAATGACAGCTCTCTGACACCCCTGGAATTCCTCTCGCTGCTGCTTCGGCGATGTCGGTGCAGGCCCCGCTGACATCATCGTCACCTGTGCTGGCCTGAGGCGCTCCCCGTTCAGTCTTGATTTACACACGACGTCTACTGTCCTTATCATCACAAGATTTATCTCTATCACGGCTTTCAACAGCCTGTCTTGTGTGGTGAGATATGTTCAAGTAAACTACCAGAATGGTTGTTGTTTTCAGGATAAAGCTGCGAGATGGTGTTTGCTACAGTATGTAAGCGTAGCACGGCTATTAGTGGAGAACATAACGCCACCATTTAAACATTATAAAACACACCGCAACTCGCAAACTGTCTGAGCTACCATGAATGTAATTCACAAATGATTGAGAGAATTTCTTTTTCAGTTTCTCTAATTCTTCACTAAATCACCTTAACCAAACCCAAACCATAATCATACATTTACAGGTAACAGATAACATTATATTTATAGACGATCTGATATTTTATCTGCTATTACTCTTTGGTTTATGTTGTTTACTGTAAGTAAAGCACGTTGAATGACCTTTGTGTATGAAATGCGTTATATAAATAAACTTAACTTGACTTGACTATCTAGGGATCATTTGAATAAAGTGTGACAGAGTATAATTCCCCCCTGACTCAATTCCAGTGGAATGTTCATTCCCCAGGAGGCAGGGATGCAGTGGTAAAATAAGAGGAGGGTAATTAATTGTGTGTGTGTGTGTGTGTGTGTGTGTGTGTGTGTGTGTGTGTGTGTGTGTGTGTGTGTGTGTGTGTGTGCGTGTGTGTGTGCAAGGATGTAGTGGTAAAATAAGAGGAGGGTAATGCATGCTGTGTGTGTGTGTGTGTGTGTGTGTGTGTGTGTGTGTGTGTGTGTGTGTGTGTGTGTGTGTGTGTGTGTTTGCAGGGATGTAGTGGTAAAATAAGAGGGGGGTAATGAATTCTGTGATCGTGATGTGTTATCAGATTTTTAAAAAAGGTGTTCAGAACATGTTTGATGATGGTGGAGGTTACTGAGTAATGTTTATAACAATGCCAATGGTATTATGAAGTTCCGAGGGTGTTGATGAGTGTACATATCGTGAATGTGGATAAAAGTTGCAATTGGTGAAGAAACTCTTTTGACAGGTGGGTAAACTCTTAGAAGAGGTGGATAAACTGTGTTTACTTGCGTTTAGCCTCCACTACTACATCCCTCCCAGGAGGTCTATAGGAGGCGCTATAGGAGACAGAGATATATGGCTCCCAACACCCCTGAGCTAGGCCTACCCTCAACTTTCATCTTTCATTATCTTATTACATTTATTCCTATATGAAAGTCAAATTAAACTACCTCTTTTACTTGATGTGGCCAAAATACTGTAGCAGACTCACAGCATAAAAAAACAAGCACCCATTCATTTAATAAGCAGTCGTTCTACTAATTAAAATCACATTTGAAATCGATCTGGAGGCCGTATAGTAAATGGTGCAATGTCATATAAGGACAATGTATACAGAGGAGGGGGTTACACGGGGTAATATCGTATATATTTATATTCTACAACCAGGATTGCCATACACAGACACAATGTATTCAGAGGAGGGGGTAATATCGTACACATTTACAGTATATTCTACAACCAGGATTGCCATACAGCACAACGTATTCAGAGGAGGGGGTAGTATCGTAAATATTTAGTGTATTCTACAACCAGGATTGCCATACACAGACACAAAGCAATGCAATTATATTTGACAGAACCATGGATAGACTTCAAATATCATTTAACATAATTTTAAATGAATGAATGTGAATTTGCCTGAGAGTCAAAGCAGGTCGTAATTATTACAGTAAATGATGTTCTAGCCCGGGGTTTGGGAGGAGCCAAATTTGTCATGACTTCAAACATCAAACTCTGTCAGATAACTGATTCCAAGCCCACCCATAAGCCGCAGCATTTTCTTGTCCATTCACTTACACCCCCCCCCCCCCACCCCCCCCACCTTCCCTCACACCTCCCATATTGCTTGGTTAGGAGTAGAACAGAGGTTCGTCACGCCTCCCAACTTGGTTAGGACAGAGAGGGCTAAAGCGTCAGTAATGAAGGATCTTTGGTTAGGAGTAGAACAGAGGTTCGTCTGCCCTGCTCTGACTGCTGCCTGTGCAGTTGCCCAATTCCTGCGTGGCACTTCATGACCCTGGCTAGCTAGCGACTCATCAAATATGCTTTCTGTTCACTTCTGTTAAGGGACATTTGAAATGTGAACTTCCTACAGTAAATCAGGTTAAAGGCTCCGGACATGAGTCACAGTCACAGTTCAAAATAAGGGTCATCCATCAGTCTCAGGTTCATCTGCAGTTGGGCAACTCGACCTTTGGCACAGGCCATTGTTCACATGCTTAGGTGTGGTGTAATGAATGGTCAGTTGCAGTATGTGTTGTTTGATATACTGTACTTCAGACTGTAACTGGCTGTCTTTGTGCTAATTGTGTTACTGTAATAATGTTATGTTGAAAACGTTGCCCTTTTGACTACGAGATTTTCAGAGTCCCTCCTGTCTGAGTGCGAAGAGAGTGTATTTTCTTTTCTCCTGCTTAGGCTAGGTTTTGTCATTGCACCACAAACTCTTAACACACTCACATTGGGCTTTCTCCTCTGAGTGTCCCACATAGTGGAAAACAAGCCATGTCAGACCTGTGGATGTGTTTGTATGCCTCTACGTCATTGTGTTTTTATCGATATGGTCCTATTGTGTGGCTGGTTATATTGTTCGGGTAGTTGTTTTGGTGTGTAATTGCAAAATTGTATAGATTTTTTTTGTGATTCGTTTTTTTAAAACAGTTTTAGCATAATTGTGCGACCAGGTAACAAGATGTTCTTGAGATGTATTTTTGTGTATAATTGAGTTGCAGAGGTCCAGGGAAACAGTCTTTCTACTGTTGTGGTGTTTGTGTGATTA
The DNA here is from genome assembly GCF_963854185.1 of Sardina pilchardus. NCBI lineage: Eukaryota > Metazoa > Chordata > Actinopteri > Clupeiformes > Clupeidae > Sardina > Sardina pilchardus. The sequence goes on along the minus strand of NC_084999.1, from coordinate 5,117,284 downwards.
AAAAAACAACTCCTGAACATATTTACTCCTTTCCACAGTTAATCAATGTGCTGTTTTGCATTCAAATTGGAATCAATATATTTAACACACAAGTAATGCATTATGCTAACAAGTGACCTTTAATTAACTTGAGAGTGTCTTTGACAAATGGTTCAACACTAGCAGCCTTGAAAGACTAGCACTTGTGTGCTCTCAGTAGATGTTTATCGAAATAAGGAAATACACGTTCAAAATAGTAATAATAGAAAATGCAATTGGATGAAAGAGCCCAGTATGCTGTTTATATTTTGAAGCATTGTAAACACATTCATAAAGTATTTAAACATTTGAATGTAATGCCTTACAATGACTATCATCGTCAAGTGTACTATTTCGTCAAGTGTATAGCTTATATTACAAGTTCAAAATGCTTAATAAATTCAGTCATGTCATAAGTAGTTACCAAGGCTTAAGTCAATTGTTATCATGCATTGTGAATACCTTATGACCTTTCAAAATGTTTTTAGGATATATTTCAGTTTATATAATGTCTTACCAAGATCATTTCTAAACTTGTCTAAGTGGAAAACTTGTTTTGTTCTAAAATGAAAAATGATGTCCCTTGATATGTGATTTGGGCAAATGCATAAATCATGCATGGAAAACTGGCTTAGTGGCGTATAAGACCAACTAATTGATACATTACAGTAATCCTCAATTTATGGGATTAATTTGGGAAAAGCTGTAAAATAGGGGATTTAGTCACACAGCAGTTTGCTGATGAGAAGGGTGTGATCCAGCAGTAGACGTTTGCTTGTCTAATCTCTACTCAGACTCCTCATTCTTTTAGCCTAATGAAATATTTCAGACAGCCGATGAAGAAAACTGACTTGGGAAAGCTGTGTGTATGTGTGTATGTGTGTGTATGTGTGTGTGTGTGTGTGTGTGTGTGTGTGTGTGTGTGTGTGTGTGTGTGTGTGTGTGTGTGTGTGTGTGTGTGTGTCTATTGGGAAGAACCTGGTCCTCGCTTGCTGTGTGTCATATGAGGAGAAGGGGAACTGCAGCTCATACTCGTACATTAGCGCCGTAAGTGTGTGAGGAGTGAAGTCGTTGATTAACAGAGGAAACGGTAAAGATTTCTAGGGTGTATATGTTTGGGGTAGGAGACTAGGGAAGGGTATCAGAGCAGGGGAAAGTGGATGTCATGTGTGCATGTGTGTGTGTGTGTGTGTGTATTTGAGAAAAGCATCAAAATGACAATTGCATCAAAATTCAACGTATGCCCTTACACATACAATCTAAAATAATTGGACTGGATCATTAAAAGGCACGGATCATTAAAAGGCATGTTTTATCATCAACATTATTTTTGAATGTATGTGTGTATATGTACTGTATGTGTGTGTGTGTGTGTGTGTGTGCGAGAGAGAGAGAGAGAGAGAGAGAGAGTAAGAGAGAGAGTGAGAGAGAGAGAGAGAGAGAGAGAGAGAGAGAGAGAGAGAGAGAGAGAGAGAGAGAGAGAGAAGAGAGAGTGTGTGTGTATGGCCATGCACCCATAAATGTATGAGTCTCAGTGTGTGATACCGTGGCTTTTGACAGTCTGGTCCTTCCCACAGCCCTGGGGCGAGGTTTGGGTT